>NC_053428.1:5901173-6074380 GCF_007990345.1 Gossypium hirsutum
CAAAACTAACAACCATTAGCGTAAGTTTCAACAACCCATTACTTGGTTTTAAACCAGTGAAGTTGGGAAACAACCAGGTGAGATGCCATGCAGTGACTGATTTGAAGAGTGCATCTTCTCTGGATCAGAGCAAAGGAGAAGGTGATGATCGTGGTGAGGAGGAAAGCAAAGGGGATATGATCGTGGCGGATTATAATTGGACTGACGAGTGGTACCCACTTTACCTCACCAAGGATGTACCTGATGATGCTCCTCTTGGTCTCACTGTGTTTGACCAGCAGCTCGTCTTGTATAAAGATGGCAACGGGGTGCTTCACTGTTATCAAGATCGATGCCCCCACAGGTAATCCCTTGCCACTTTCATCTCTAACCTACCATGTGTAAGCATGCAATTATTCATGGGACCAGTTTGAGTTGAAAACTTGAGCTTCATATTAAATGATTTTTCACCTTAGCTCTTCTTGATTTAAGGTTAGCCAAGCTATCTGAAGGTCAATTGATCGATGGTAGACTTGAATGCCTGTACCATGGTTGGCAATTTGAAGGCAATGGAAAATGTGTCAAGATACCTCAGGTCTGCATGTACATAAAATTTTTTATTTACCTCGTTAGAGTGCATTAAGCTACCATATGTTGATAAGACTTTTCTCACAACAGATTCCAGCTGATGCCAAAATTCCTCGTTCAGTTTGCGTTAAGACATATGATGTGAAAGAGTCCCAAGGAGTTGTATGGGTATGGATGTCACAGACGACTCCACCAAACCCTGAAAAACTACCATGGTTCGAGAACTTCGCCAGACCAGGGTTTCAAGACACTTCAACTATCCATGAACTTCCATACGACCACTCCATTCTCCTTGAGAACCTCATGGATCCTGCACATATCCCTATCTCTCATGATAGAACTGATTGGACTGCCAAAAGGGAAGATGCTCAGGCGCTTCTGTTTGAGGTAACAGAACGTACGGATAGAGGATTCGCTGGCTGGTGGGGTAAAGAAAAAGATGGATCCATGCCCAACTTCTTACGCTTTGATGCACCATGTGTTCTTCAGAATAACAGAGAACTGGTTGATAAAGATGGAGAAAAACACTACTTTACAGGTCTCTTCCTTTGCAGACCAACTGGACAAGGGAAATCTATGCTTATTGTTAGGTTTGGAGGAACCAAAAGATCTCCATTGGCGAAGCTATTCCCTAAATGGTATTTCCATCAGAATGCAAGCAAGGTCTTCGAGCAAGATATGGGATTTTTGTCATCCCAGAATGAGGTACTCATGAAAGAAAAGGTTCCCACAAAAGAGTTGTACATTAATTTAAAGTCCTCGGATACATGGGTTGCTGAATACAGGAAGTGGATGGATAAAGTTGGGCATGGAATGCCTTACTATTTTGGTCACAGCACCTTATCTCCACCTAAACTACCTGCAGTGGTAGAACATGCACCGGCAGGACTCATTGCTGGAGTTTCGGCATCTTCACCAGCTAAAGGTGGGATTGGAACAATGCATGCTCCCAATTTGGCTAACCGATATTTCCGCCATGTGATCCATTGCAAGGGTTGCAGTAGTGTAGTCAAAGCTTTTACAGCTTGGAAAAAGGGGCTTAGTGCAGCAGCTCTAGTGCTTACTGCATTAGCAATTCTAGCATCCAGCAGACAGTGGAAGACCTTTCTTGTTCTATCGGCAACATTGTGCTTGGGTGGAGCCTATGCATGCTCCACTGCAGTCGCAATGAACACAACAAACTTCATAAGAGTACATAGGAGATTGTAATTTTGAAACCAGCGAATACCATCTCATATGAATCATTTCCCTCTTATTTTCATAGACAAAATTGCACACGTCCATATACTTTAAGATGTAGATGGTGTTGGCAGTCCACGTTAATTTCTTCTAATTGCATCCAAATCGTATGGTTACTTGTTTCCCTTTTCTTTTCTAAGAACAGAAGAGTAAATTTAAGACTGTTTACAGCAGGTGTGATCTAGTGTAATCGTTCAACTAAATTATAGATTACACGAGCCAAAAGAAATGTTACATGACCCAAATTTAGAATGTACCCAATTTTCTTTTTCTTTTATTAAAAACTCATACTCCATACTCATGTTCGAATATTAATCAAATACAAATGATTGAACAAGGATGCCTAAAGAAAAATGAAATGAAAAATAGGCAAAATGAATATTCTCTTCTCGCATGTAAACACAAAACTCAACTAGTGTCGTGCAAAATTGAAATACTCTCATAAAAACAATATTGACATAGCAAATCCAGTTAACCAAACTTCGCTGCTAGAACGTATGAAGATCTGTAAACTGTAATCTAGGAACAAGCCTATCACTTATGGGATGCACTAATCCCCTGGCTAGGCACCAAATTCAATCAGTGGGATCTGGGAACTGAGACGTGCATTCTAACCAACTAGTAGCGTAGTCCAACATTGGAGCTGAAAGACAATGGTGGCTCTTCTGGAAAGAGTAGTTTCCGAGCTCTGGGCTTGCTGGATGACAACATACAAGATGAACTTCTCTTACCGTTGGTGATCTCGGGAGAATTTGGTAATCCGGGACTAGCATCAGTACCCAAGTTTGTAGTCCTGTGTTGGAACTCCACATCTGATTCAACTTCATTTAGCGTCTAAAACAGGCAGAAAAATAGTTTCAGTCAAAAGAGACAAACGTCATAATATGAAAGCTCAATAGTACAAGAACGAGTAGTAAAAGATGAAATATGGATGGATGTCATAAGAGTTAAACAAACTTCCCTCAACATTAACAAATTAGAGTAACTACAAACCTTAACAGCTTGCCTCAAAACATGCAACACTTCTTTTGTGTGCTTTCGTCTTGCAACAACCTCGTCCTGCTCCTGCAACAGCTCTTCGAAAAGGATCTCTCTGCGTATCCAAAGGTTCAGACTTCAGTAACAACATGCATACAGACATCTCCACAACAGTAACAATGAAAAGGGGGAAGAAAGAGAGAACAACATTCAAATAAGTGCAAAAATTTTGCACTAATTATTACTGCAAAAGCACATCTTTCACTCGTACATTCCTAAAAATTGAATTAAATAATGTCAGGTGATAGAATTATTCCATCATTACCCTTTTCTGTTTGTATACATTGATTTGCAATCTAATTTTTGGGCAATTAAAACACCAATATCTCCATGACCAACATTGTTTCAAGCGTTCATATAAGAAAATAACGTCAACCACAACTACTGAGAGGATAATCTTTTTTTTTTTCATTTACCTATTCTGCAAGTTGAAAACTAAAACATGAGATACTTTAAAACACCATCAACCAAAAGAGACATACCGGTACAATATTTGTATCAAAGTGTTATGAAGGTTTCTTTTTGTATGATTGACCTGAATTGATAAAAAGGGGGAAAATATTTTACATTCGTCAGAATAATAAGTTTAAACTTGACCAATAGGAGAGGAAAACGAAACGGTATTACCAGAAAGTGCATTATAGCCTTTGGCACTAAGTCTTGAATGTTCTTCCGGACTATATCAAAGTAGGATTTCACAAGTATTCTGGTGATAATTATTTCTGTAGCTTCATTCTCTAACATTTCAAGTGGTCTTAAGATTGACGGAGGCTGAGATCACCAAGGGAAAACATGAAGGAAGTGAATTTAAGACAGGCAAGATATGTTGCTATAAAGAAAAACAAAGTCATCAACATTTTCCCACACACAAGTGCAAGGCTTTAAAATGTATAGATACCTCTCTCAGTTGGATTGTTGATGACATATTCTCTACATCATGAAGAGTTTCTTCAGGAGATTCAATAGCTGCAGTCCCTCTAGATGATGCCTTGCTCCCAAATATAGAAGAAATGCCCCAACTCCTTGTAGATAAACTGCCACCTAAATAAAAGTTACCTAAGTTGATGCTTATTAATGAACAGCCCTAAAAAACTGTCCATGCAAAGGCCTATGGGTATCATCTATATGACCGTCACAAACTCACTTAGAAGATTCAGAAATAATGGTAAAACTATTTGTGGAAATATAAAATTATTTGAATTTTCTATAGTGTTAAATTTGGATCCTTCCTTCCATTGTTCTTGGCAATGTAAATACTATATTAATGAGTTTTTTCTTTGAAGCATATAACACAGAATAGTGCAGCAGTCTCTGCAAGGGAAATTAACCATAAGAATAAGATGTTTCAACAGAATGTATCACAATATACACCAATCTCATACTATATCTTCAGCCAAGTGGAATGTTATCATACATACACAGATATTGAAATTGCAGTGCGCTGTTGATACACTGAAACATTCCAACCCGGATCAATCATAAACACACAGCCGGAATTTCATGTTTTCTTTTCAAGATGTAAAACAAAAAGCATCATATTTTCAGCCACTGCAATTCTCTTATCATAAAAAGATCAGTCAATCAGTCATACTAGAAACATGTGAGAAAGAAAACAAAAATAAATAAGAAACAAACAAACTGGGACTAGTCTTCAGTAAAGAGTAAATTACCAGTTAATATGGGTCGCCCATTATTTGACTGAGGATGATTTCCCTGCCAAAAATGCCGTCATAGATTAAGTGCTTAAAAAGTAAATGATAAGCATGGTTTATATTTCCAGATGTTTACAGTTCTACCACCAAGATGTTACCTCCGTCTGAACCATGATGGAATAATTACCCTTAGCCTACAATTGGTCCTCACAAAAATATTAAAGGATTCCTATGTGATAAAGCATAATGGTATTCTCCTACTATGTTAGAAGGGTTTCACTTGCATATATGAACGAAGGTCGGTGTGATGCATTGAAGACCAGTACACTAAGGGTCAACCGTTCTCACTCAAAGTAATTGCATGCACCTAATGCTAAAAAGTATATGAACTAGATAGATAAGGGTAAGTGCTTCAAATAATCATCAAGGGCTGCGAATAAGACTCAGTTTTAGTACTTCGAGAAGATAAATCTAGAGGCATGAATGGAGCTTGTTTGCTAGGGTGCTCAAAAAGAATATTCATTTACTACCAACTAAGATATCTTCACACAGACAGATAAGAAACTTAATATATCATAAGACAAAGCCTGAAGCGTGGAGAGCTTTATGTTCATTTCTAGCAATTTCCTTTTACCCTACTTCCTCCCCAAATGAATTCTTACAAAAAAAAAGGTAAAATAAAAATGTAAAAACAGACACCTGGTTAGAAACACCATTCAAAACCGATCGAGGAGCGGCAGTTTGGGAGAACTGGCCCTTGTCAGATATAGGTACCTTTTCAGCATCCGCTCTCTCCTGAATGATAAAAAGATCAAGTAAATGCGTCTATATCATGTATAAAGTTAACAATATATACCCATTATTGTTGCAGAACAACAAATCAACCAATAAAAAGAACTTGAGAAGTCATGATAGAATCATGCAGTTGTCAATTCAGAGTGGTAAATTATTACATGTGAATCAACCTTAGATTTCAAAACAATTATTTTCTATTCATTTCTGTAATAATAGAATAGATTTTATAAAATGTATTTTTACTACAATTTCACATTCCTCCAGAAAATCCAGATTCAACTGTCAGCCAGTCTCACAAGGGAGGATGAATGTTGAACCGAAGTGAGCAATATAAAACTATAACTCCATGCTAAAGGGCTAACTTCCCACACATTGATTCAACTGAAATAACATCTATACCTTTGATGATCTCATCTGCTGCACAGCAAGCTCAACAGCTTTGTTCCCACCAATAAAACTTGGATGTGAAGAATTTATATAATCCATCTGATATTAAAGAAAATGAAAACAAAAAATTTGTAATCATGCATTATAGAATATTTCAAAAATATGATTGTAATAGAAAGCAGCTTATATCTTGGTGGGTGAATCACAAAATGGTCTGTAAAAATTAGATCTGAAACCTATACTAGTCAAATCAACTGAGGTATAGTTGCTTTCTCTGAGAGATGAAAAAAAAGGATCATATCAAATAAATTGAATCATGAAAGCAGAAAAAATCATACCTACTAGGAACAGATAAAAGCTGATAGTTGGTGCTAAATTTTTTGTACTAAAGAGGGTGCTAACCAAATCCCATCTAAACAAAAGAGCATGAATAATTGGAAACTGATTATATAAAAACATCAGTGAAGTAAAGTAGAAAAAGAGCATTGCTTGCAAAGGATCACACACAAATGATGACTGAAATGAATTACAGAATCACTAAACAGGACTCGAAATTTTCATCAAGCATTTTTTTTTTTTTTTTTTTTGGTTTCTTACTAAGCTTCTTCTAGGTCCAATATATTTCCATAAGGGATCCACATGTCATACATGCAACCACATGCATATCCACGAGTAGACCCTAGGTTTCTAGAAACTCCTTACAATGTCATTTTTTTGGGTACCCAATAGATATTGATGCATACACACTAACTCCTACATTATTCTAGATATCATATAAAGAAAGGAAAACAAGAAATAAATAACCTCCATCTCAATGAGATTTCGTATCATTGTCTCGGCAGGCTTAGCAGCAGCATCTAAAAACTTTCTTACAACGTCATTTATGTGTCTTCTTAACGATGGGAACCTCTTCAATCCAGTTGATTCACAGGCCTGGCAAATCTGTTGCACAAAATTCTCTCTAATCACCATATCCACATATTAAACTCATAATTTAATTAGGTAAAAGATCCCAGTACTATATGAAGTACTATTCTCACCTTTATCAGTTCATCATAGACAATCCATAGACACTGATGACAAGGGTCTGACAACTGAGCAATTTGTCTTCTAACCAAAACCTCAAATGGAACCTAAACCCAGCGAAATACATGATTTATAAGATCCACTGGTTTCAACAACTGGTTAAGTTTCAGCCAATCACTGTCATACTCACCTCTGGGACAAATAGAACATTTCTTAGACCAGAGGAATTTCTAAGGGCATACACAATATCTTCGTCAGTCAACTTTTCACAAGGGTCCACTTCCTGTAAAAAAGAAGCTAATCTCCTAGTTCTCAAGCAGGGAAAATTCGAGACAACACAAAAAGATAGAGCATCAATTACATAAGAGCTTTAGAAAGACAGACTCATAACCTCTAAGAGCTTCACAAACATTGACTGAAAAAGGTAGTGGATCCTGGCTCCTCCAAACAATTCTTTAGTTGACATGTCCGGACTTTTTCCATCAACCATAGCAGAAAAATCTTTCCAACAATGAGAAAAATAAAAACAAAATAGAAAACTTAGCAACAGCAGAAAATTTAGTGAGCAACATTCTGCTGTCCCACTTGAAATTAGAAGGCAACATATATAAATATACATATATTTATTGAAATGCTAAAAATGAAACATATAGGAAAATAAAAACCTCACCATCACAGTATCTTCTAAGAATGTGCAATAAGGCTGCTCCTTGCTCTGCCTGGATGTGGACATGAGTAATAATCAGAGATAACTAATTTAACAAAAAAGTAAATTCAGTTCTCTAAGAAATATGCTCGGCTTTATTGAGGCAAAGTCATGAACATGAAGGTGTAAAGGTAAGTATACTAAAAAAATAAGCAGCCATCACCAAATAGCAAGAACTAATTACATAGACCTCAACCTTAAATGTAATAAAACATTTGTTCCCTTTCATACAAGGAGAACAGGAAACTTGATGATGCTTAACTCCCAGATAACAACTTAGGCATCATGCAACATTCTTGAATATGTTTTACAGCTTGTTAAGCATACAGCTTAAAATTTAATGGTAATACATGGAGTAGTGATTAAAAGTCACTACAAACCTAAACTCAGAAAATGTAGGCTAGTACCACTAACATTTCCCAAACTGTGACAACTTACCTTTGATTCCACAACATCTCCATAAGTCTGCAGCTCTTTCATAGCTGCATGCATACGAGAGTTTAGCACAGCCTTCAAGCGTGGGAGATCCTTTCTAATATGCTGCTCTAGAATCTGGAAAGCGATAAATCAATCACAAAAATCGAGAAGTATAACAAGTGCAATAAGAAATAAGATATATATAATTGTTAAAAGACTTAGGAGCTCAATGAAAAACTGTCATAAACCAACCTGATTTAGCTTCTTTGCCAATTGAGGAATGCCACAATGATTAGAAACACTATTATACACCTTTAATACATAGGTTTCAAGAAAAAGCAACATGTTCAGATTTTACGGGAATTAGGTGACCTTGAAGGCAAAATTCTATTTGAGAGATGAAAAGTACAGGATGATCATGAAAGAACTGCTCCTCATAAGCAAGTGCTTCTTGAATGCTACGGTTTTTATTAATATCCTGTAGCACACAACAAAACAGTTGTCACCTTCACCTATTCAACGAATCTGAGAAGTTCAAAAGAAAAAAAGGCTAATTATTTAAAAATAATAAGAAGAAAAAAAGTTGTCTCCCCTTGCATGGCCATATCACAGTATCCTTAATAGGCTCTTACTCATTTTATAATCATATTGTTCAATAAGGCCTAATCACCCAAATCTGGTTGCTACAAAGTTTACTCTAAAGCATCTATAAAGGAAAGAATCTACAAAAAATGCTACGAAACACAAACAAACACATAGGCACCATAATTGTCCCAATACAATGGAGGAATTGCATATAAACTACACTGGAGCTGCCAACTGCAGCCTTTAGTAACTTATACCTCCTGGCAGCGATTCACAACACCGACATAACCAAGTTTAAGTGGAACCACCTTTCCAAGCAAGAAGTTACATGCATTAGTTCCCCTGTCCATAATATCAAGCTGCACAGAAAGATTGTGAAAGTAGTCTAGTGAGGATGAAAAAAATAGCAAGGGACGAGACAGATCAAATCAATTATTAAATTTCTCTTCTTTCCAAAAAAGAGACAATACAAACCTTGGTGATTACACCAACTGTCCGAGAACCTGAAAAAATATATGTCAGTCTATTGGAATAGAACTCATACATTCAGACATGAACTAAAAGTGTTCTGATTTACCAGTTGGATCAGCTAATTTAGCTATCTGTAGTGCATCAGATGTAGCTAAATCAGAATTCGCCGGGCTGACAGCTAATATGATACAATTTTCATTGTTGATATGTGCCATAATCATTCTCCTAATTCTTGCTTCGATATCACTAGGTTGATCCCCCACAGGGACCTTGGTAATGCCAGGTAAGTCGATAAGAGTCATGTTAAGAACATTGGGAGAGGAAATTTTTAATCGAATCTGTTTTTCTGAAACCCCTTTGTTACAACCTGCTTCTCTTTCAGTCTCAGCCTACACAAGTTTAATGATAAAAATAGAAGAAATGTTCGCAAAGAGAGTAACAATTTTCAAATTTTGCAGATGCAATGAAATTTCAATATTATAATCTAAACATCAATTTGATAATCCAACCAGCTTAAAAGTTGCCAAATATTAAAAATATATATTGAAAGTTAAAAACAGATAGCTGGACCTGAATTTCTCGACGAATTTGCGAGAAATCATAAAAGCGGCGGCCGGGTAAGTGGCGAAACTCGCCCCACTCGATTCTATCATCATCTGAATTCGGAGAATGGTTTTCTAACATTAAAACAAGCGGTCTTCGAGTACAAATATCGCATCCTCGAGGCAGAAAATCGCGGCCAACAAGGGCCTCCAGCACACTCGATTTACCGCTGCTCTGACTCCCAACCACAGCCACTTGCGGTACCGAAATATCGGACAACTCGGTACCAGAAGAAGCAAGTATGTCATGAAGTTTATTGATCACCGGAATCAACGACAAACCGATAGTTGCCACAGTTTTTGTAAGAGTCGACATTTTGTTGTTGGGGTTCACTGCTTCGTCCATTCAAATCAGAACTTAAAAGAAAAAAATAAAAAGAAGAAATCACCCAAAAGAATCAGAAAATAAGAAACAAACGGAAAGAAGCTTTTGAAAGAGTGAAAAGAAAGATTGAATTTCTGGAGAAAAACTCAAAATTTTAAATAGTGAGTAGTAAATGGTAATGATAAGGACTAAGTAGTCCTAATTAAAAGTTAGGTTTAATTTAAAAATTACCGCTTAAGCTATACTCGTTTTTCCAAATAGGTATTTAAACTTTTTTTTTGTCAATTTGGGTGCTTTGCCGTTACCCATTTAACCTCAGACCTTAACGCCGTTTGTCCAAAAAACTTTTAGTCCAATGAGAAGCTGCCACATCACCATCCACCTATATTTTTTAAAATTTACATGAAAATAAAAATGGGGAAAAATTTTATTTTTAATTAAATTTATTATAGTAATTAATAATTTTTTTCTGCACTTCCAAATTTCTAATCTGTGTTCATCTACCAATTCCATCCCTTTTTTCCAACGATTCAATTAGGGTTTAGTTGTTTTCAAAATGGCATCATATTCCTTTCCCCTTCTAAACCCTCTAAATTTTGATTACTGAAAGCAAACAAATGGGAAAGGTTACAGGGAAGAAGATGGATTTGAGGAAGAATTAATAGTTTTTTTAATTATTATTGTTATAAATTTAATTAAAAATATTTTTTCTTTTTTCCAGTTTTTTAAAATCTTATGTAAAAAAAAATTAAAAAACTACAGGTAGATGATGATGGCATGGCAGCTTCTGATTGGGAAATTTTTTTGGAGTAACGGGGTTAAAGTCTAGGGTTAAATGCGCAAATTTGAAAATCCAATTTGTCCCACAAAGTTTATTTAAGAAATTGGGTACCATTGAAGGAGTGACGCAGTGATTGAGTGAACCTAAGGATAAAAATGTTGGCCAAGTAATTTAGTGAAAATAAATTCCGTGCATTTTTCTTTTTTGCGGCGTTGATGCCTTAATGTAACTGTTACGGGATATTGACATGATTTTTATGGTATATTCTGCATGAATTTATTTATGGATCTTCTCACAATAATTAAAAATTCTAATTTATATGTATATGGCACACAAAGACAGCAGGAGCATCAATTTTCAAATAAAAAAAATGTCCCAACTGAAAAGGAGAGAAGAAGCCAAATCTAATTTTAGTTCATTTCTTTCCCTTTTTTATGGGGTAAAATCTATTACCAAACAATGCATAATTTGTAACTAGTCCAACATAAATATCACATAATATCAAAACTTTAGCCACTTTTTCTCTTTTTCTTTGCTAACGACTGCATTTGATGCTGAGGCATGAACTGCTTCAGCCTCCGCCAAAGCCTTACGAGTCTCGATTAATTTCCTCATGGCAGCCTCGTAAACAGCTTTTTCATTTCTGTTTCTGCTTACCATTTCCTCGAGCTTTACAACTCGTAACTTTAGTTCCTTCACTTCATCATCATAAGCAACCAATGCCTTTCTATCAACTTTCTTCTCCTCTCCTGAACCTTTCTTTTGTTGTTTCTTTGTTGATCCACCATTTACAGCCTCACTTTGCATTGCAAGTTGGTTGTTGATGAGGCTAAAAACATCTGGTCTTGATTCCTCTTCTTCTTTAGCAGCCCGAGCGGCTTCAGCGAATTTCTTCTCACGCTTTCTCTTGCCACCTCTGCTTCGTTTCTTCCCTTTTTTCTCTTTATCCTCATCGTTCTCATGAGTCTCCAGAGCATGATCAAGTGATAGCTTAGGAGGAAGGACTTTAACTGAGATCGGATTTAACATTCCCTGGCCAGATGCACCTAAACCCATCCCTTCACGGTAACCCATATTGGCCATCATCTTAGAAGCTACACCCCTGGTATGATTTTCCCACTTAGCAAAGATGGTAGTTTCTGTCTGGATACCTTTCTGTAGAGCAGTGCTTTCAAGAAAACCTAAACCCTTTGGGCTCTCCTCTTCGTAGTCACTAGAATCAGATTCTTCAGAGCTTAGTTCACTTTCTTCATCATCACTTATTTGTGCATATTCAGATAATGTCAAAGCTTCTATCCCAAGCTCTGCAGAGCTTCCATCAACCCGGAAAACAACCTTCCCCGTTCTGAGTTCATCATTCCATGATTCAAGTTCAGCTTCCCTCCAGATGCCAACTTTACTATCAGGGACTGCCCAAATACTGGACCCAACCATCGATGGCTCCCACATGGTTGGAGCATACTTCTTCAGCGAAGATAATGGGACATCCACTCCTGTGGAGATATTAATGTTAACTCTGATCTATTGGAAGCAACTGTTATAAAAGGAAAAAGTGAAAAATGATGCGCCAGATGCTGTAATAAGAAAGGATAGGAAAGATACTGTACAAAAGGTTAGGGCCTACAGATGGCTCCATATCCATACCAAAATCAACTTCATGCGTGAAATGCTTTGTATATGCTGTATTGCTAAAGACGGCCTTTTAGAGCACACAGCAAGGCTACATAATAATTTAATTCTTATCCCCCCAAATAAGTGCCTGACACAACTAGCCATAAATCCTACATGTCCTCATATCGGGCAGATTTCTTAGCTCACCATCTACAAATAACATGGTTTATGAAAAACAACAATTCTTTTATCTTTTGTCTTTCTTATTTTTGCTCAGCCACAATTCTTTTTTCTTATGATGCTTTACATAACATAAGGTGGATGTTTCCTCAAATTCAACTCATATCATGCACTGACTTGAGCGAAAGAACATGCAGCAAAAATAAATAAATAATAAGAGGAACTTTGGGCTCACAACCTACTAGTCCTTAAAACAGACTGCAACATACCATGCGATAAGCGGCAATTAGCACCAAATCGACATCTTTGTTGCAGAAAGAACTTGCATATCTGCACTCGGGTGGTCTAGCATTAGTAACTGGAAATAGTAAATGTTGCTTAATTAGCAATAGAGAATAGTTCCTCCTTCCTTCACAAAATTACATCAAATTCTTATACAACTCCAACAAACAAGCAACATGAAAAAGTGCAGAAAAAGTCACATAACAATCAATCACAAGACTCATCCCAGGCTACCTCACTCGAACAACACAGTTATGCAGTTCCTGTACCCCAGCTAGAAATGGACATCCTATTCCCGAATTTGCAAGTTCTCAGATGTCAAATAAACCAAACTCTGTCCCTTTTGCTTTTCATGGTAGCATGAAATATTTTGTTCTATGCTAAATTACTAGAGTCGCATTATGCAATAATAATAAAATAAAAGTTGTCTAACCCCTATAATTTCTCTTCAGAACTTGTCTCACATTTTTGCTTCTTTTTCTTTCAGAAAATTCCATAAATTCCAAAGTCTACAACTACATTATAAATAAAGGTTTCAACTTCAAAGCATAACTTTAATACAATACCAAAAGAAGTATAATCTAGGAAATCGAGCGAGAACTTACCAACATATTTTCTGAAGTAGGTGTGAGGAAAGATATTTTCGCCGAACCAGAACCGTTCAATGTGACAACCTGACCATCATACCACCGGCCGTCACTGTAACGGAATCGACATTTCGACCCGACCTGATAACTCCGATCTTCCTCCAATGGTTCAACTTCCACATCATCTGATTCAAGAGCCTCCGCTTTAACCTCCTCAACCGCTGCTTGATTCGAAACATTTAACGCTGAATCAGCTTCTCGAAGTAAACGCGCGCGCTTAAGATTAAGAAGCCCCTCCTCTGTCTCTTTGATTACCTCAACAAGCTCCTCGTGAACCTAAAAACCAATCAAATGAGAAATAAATTTTAAAGAAAAAACAATTGAGATTATTTATCGCGAGAAAAATAAAGATTTTATGAGAGGAAAAAGAATAGGGGTTGGGAAGAAATGAGTACCGCGAGGATCTGGGGATTGAAAGGATCAGAAGCGAGAGCATCGTCTAAGGCAGAGAGGGATTCTCTTTGCTCTTTCAATTGAAGCTCCAACTGGTTCTCTAGAACTCTCTCTTCTTCGTCTGCCATTGTTGTTTTTGCTGCTGTTTTTTTTTTTCCAGCGTTGGAGGAGTTCGATAAATCAATTAAATAGGAAAAATAAGAAAAGCCTTTGATGACATTTTCGCAAATATGTTAGAATAGGTGGTGATTATGGGGAATTGAAATCAGGGCAAAGAAAAGCTTATTTATTCCACGCGCTTGTCAGGTGCGTGTGTTAAAAGAAAAAAGTCCTAAGCTTTATTAGGCGGCAAAAATCATAATTCTTAAACCATAAAAACCCTAATTGAAGAAAAACCACAACGCAAACTATATTACGGGGTAAAGTACAAAAATATCACTAAACTATTTAATTTGTTTTATTATTAATTTTTTATTTAATCACTAAACTTTTCGAACTTAAAGTCTCCTAATTCTTACTATTAGATAAGTGATAAGAAGCTTACGGTATTTTTTAATTGATCTAATAATAAATTTAACCATTAATATTTACGAAATTCGTCATTTTAATTCAAATTCTAAAAAGTTAAAAAAATTTAGCCCTTAATGCAAAAAATTGGAATGTGAGCTATAACTTTGTAGATGAAATTACAACACCCGTTAGAACTAAAATCATTGGCCATTTCCAAATTGAGGAGTTTTGGAATGAGAATGAGATTGATCTTGTTCAAGCTCGATGGTAAATGATTGTGAATAAAAAAATTCTTGAACCAAAAGGCAAACCTCTAGCTTGATAGTCTCCAATATCGATGATAGAATAACCTAGTGTTATACTCCTCCTCACCCTATACATGTGTCAGCAGAACATATGGCTTTGACATTTCTTATGACTTTGTCTAGAGCTACTTAAATACCCTGAAAATTTCTACACTAAGATATTATCCTTAATATAGTAAAATAAGGAAATAAAGTCACAAGAAGAGGAAAAAATTGAGTTATGTCACTGGGAAGTATATTATGATATACTAATTTAAGAAAGAACTAAATTGTAAAAGTGAGAAAAGTTTTGTGGCCCAAGAGTAAATACTTAAAATTTTAGGGATTAAAAAGTAAATATGAAAAGTTGAAGGACTAATAGTGAAAATATTTTAAGGGTGGAATGATCTAGAAACCAAGGAAAATTGATGAATTAGGACCAAATTGAATAGGTGAAGAATTATGAGGGACTAAATTGCAATTTTACCAAATTAAGTGATGACTCAATAATAGAATTTTAAAAGATAACTAAGGGCAAAATGGTCAATTGGAAGAGAGAGAAATCTAGAGACAATGATGATGTTGGAGATATTTTAGATAAATTAAATAAATAAATATTAGTTTATTAATACTTTAAATTGATTTTTAAATGATATTTTTTTTATTTAGGATATATAAGGAAAGAAAGATGAAGAATCATCATCTTTTCTTTCCCATGCAAACCAACGTGAGAGAGAGGAAGAAGAAAAGAAGTTTTCTTTCTTTACAATTTGGTCCTAATTCATCAATTTTTCACCATTTTCATCTAGAAATCAAAAGAATTTCCATAGCTACTAGGAGAGAAAAATGTTAAGGAGACCATGAGGAGTTAGAATATCAAGTTGGATTCAAGACATAGAAGCTGGAGGAGAGAGAAAATCAAGTTAAAGATTAGTATCAATAGAACAAGGTAAGCACATCAAGATTTCAATATGTTTTTAAGTTTGTTATTATTGACAAAGCATGGAAATAATGTAATAGTATAGTTTTCTTACATAAGGTCATATATTCTTGATATGTTAGTGAAGAGAAAATAAAAGAAAGTGATGAGAAATGGTGTAGAAAAAGAAAATAAGGGTGTTATAACATGGTAATTAATATCTTGCACTAAAACAGTTTTGGACAGCAGCAGTAGTCTAACTTTGAAAAATCATAAAAAATTGTAGAAATCTAATTATAGAATGAATAAAATATGAAATTAAATATTATTAAGTCTAGTTTCTTATAGAAGAAATTATGTAAGCAATGGAATTGTATATCATGAGATATGATGAATTTTGTGAGACAAGGTTAGAATGATTTAAAGTTCCCCTGTTCTGACTTTGTAAAATCATAAAAAATTGGATAAAAATAATTGTGGGCTTAAATTTATATATTTAGAATCCTGAATGAGTCTATTTTCAAGATAAACAAACGATAACATCATTCGAATTCTTTATGAGGAGATAATTAATTTTTAGTGAAGAAGGGTCACAACTGTCAAACAGCAAAATAAGGGTGACTTTAAAGAATAAACTGTACTTATTGGCTAAACCAAAAATTATGAAAATTTTATGGAAAGAAGATATATGAGTCTAGGTTCAGGGAAAATTATCTAATCTTAATTTGGAGTTCTATATCTCTAGATATAAATAATTTAGTGATTATGACGCAGATAGACAGCTTGAATGTTCATAAAAGTAAATAATAAAAATTATAGATAATGTTACTTACAAGTGTGTATATACATTAAGGATGTGGAATGGAGAAGAGGAGGAGGAAAAATATGTATGAATATTCATCTAGCATGGCTAATTTGCATATTTTAGGCTCAAGGACTAAATTGAATAAAAGTAAAACTTTATGGGTAATTTTGTAAAAATGTCAGAAATGACCGAATTGCATGAAATGGATTATTTTATTATTTAAGTTATAAAATTGAATGAAATTATTAATTTAGTTCAAGATCGGGGGAAAACACGTTTTAGGGATTAAATTGAAAATAGTTGAAATTATGGAAAATTCTGATATTTTATAGAATTCATGGACTGTTATCAATATGTATGAGAATAATAGCTGGAAATAAGGATTAAATTGCAAAAAATTTATTTTCCTGACCCTAAGGATGAAATCGTCATTAATTAAAAGTTTAGGGGCAAAATGGTAATTTTGCCTAGAGCATTAATTAAATGCATTAGAATATGAAATGAATGAAAATGATGATCAAATTTATTTATAAAGATCCGGACGACTCAAATACGAGACTTGATCGTGGAAAAGAAAAGATATCGGATTAATGAAATTATAAACACAAACAAGCAATGAGGTAAGTTTATGTAACTTGAATTATATTCTTAAATGCTTGAAATGTATGTTATTAATGTGAATATGATTTGAAAGTTCATTGTATGAAAATTTATGAAACATTGATATATTTGATGAAAATGGGAAGAAATCCCGGTTGAATGAAAGGAAATTTCGATGGATCTCTGAAAAGGAATTGACGGTAAAAAAGATCTAGCCTGGACGGGTGATCCTATCCTGATATAGCCGTCCCGAAGAATATGTGGAAAATGGATTTAGCCCGGACGAGTAATCCGAATTAGGGTCTGAATTTAGCCTGGACTGGTAATTCAGATCCAAGCTCATTAGAGTAATTGTCATTGTAGGGTATTTAGCCTGGACTGGTAATCCCAACAATACTCTATGAGTTTCTATTACAGGGGATTTAGCCTGGATTGGTAATCCCACTGTAAGGATGAGGTTGCAGGAGTGTGCTTTCTGAAATGAAATGTGTAAGACCATGGTTGAAAGATACCATGGCAACATGATATGAAATGTGTAACAGCCAAATTTTTCAGTGGTGCCGAAAACAGTGATTCGAGATCACTAAATCCGACGAGTAAGTTTAGAAATTTTAACAAATAATAATTATAGGCCAAGCGCTAACTTAAAAGAATTATTTTTAATTAGTGAATTTTGCGATTTTAAAAGAATTAATCAGGTAAATTTGGTTGAAAACGAGGTATCGAGACCTCGGATTTATAAACCGAGCCATAAATATTTTTATAAATATTTATGGAGTGTTATTAAGTTAGTATTAAAGTTTCGTTAGAAAATTTTAACGTTTGGTTAGTCAATTAATTAAAAAGGACTAAATTAAAAATAGTGCCAAATTTATTAAATTGTAATTAAATAGTTTAAGTGATTAAAAAGGAGGGATTTAAAAGAAAATTGGACCCAAATTGTATGGGCTGGACAGTTGGGCAAGAAAATCAGCAAAAA
The DNA here is from genome assembly GCF_007990345.1 of Gossypium hirsutum. Lineage (NCBI taxonomy): Eukaryota > Viridiplantae > Streptophyta > Magnoliopsida > Malvales > Malvaceae > Gossypium > Gossypium hirsutum. The sequence goes on from NC_053428.1 coordinate 5,918,975, forward strand.
AGACAAGGAGAAACAAGGGCAAAATGGGAAATTTTGCAAATTAAACATATAAAACAAGACAAATTTGAAAAATCTAGAGATATCATCATTTTTCTTCAGCAAAAACGCCATGGGAGGTCTTAAAGTTGCTGGTTTTTCATACTTTTACATATGTGAGTACAATTCTTACCCTTTTCTTTGAGATTTTTATATTTTTGTGACTTTTACAATTTGGTCCAAGTGTTTAATTCATTAGTTTTTGATTTTATGAACAAAATTAAAAGCTATCAATGATAATTTTTGACTGTTTATGATGAAATAAAATGAATTTGAAGCTTTGATTTTTTTTTTTGATGATTTTATCAAGTAATTTCAATAGAAATTGATTTTAGGACCTAATTGTGAAAAAGTTGTGAATTAAGGTTTAGAGTTAAAATGATGATTTTCAAAGGTTGTGTAATAGTTTATAATGATGGAATAAAATGTTAATTGAGAAAAATTAGCTTAATAGATGGGCTAATTGAGCAAGGACTGAATTGTATGACCTTTGAAATTTAGAGGAAAAATGGTAATAAACATCTTGAACTAAAACAATATTGGACAGCAGAAGTAGACTAACTTTGAAAAATCATCATAAATTGTAGAAATCGAATTAGAAGATGAATAAAATATGAAATTAAAGCTTATTGAGTCTAGTTTTTCATAGAAGAAATGGTGTAAGCAATGGATTTGTAAATTATGAGATATAATGAATTTTGTGAGACAAGGTTAGAATGAATTCGGGTTCCCCTGTTTTGACTTTGGAAAATCACAAAAAATTGGATAAAATTAATTAGAGTCTCAAATTTATATGCTTAGAATCCTTAATGAGTCTATTTTCAATAGAAATCAATGGAAACATTATCCGAGTTTTGTACTATGATATAATTAATTTTTAGTGAAGAGAGGTCAGAACTGTTGGATAGTGAAACAAGGGAAACTTAAATGAATAAACTGTACTAATTGGCTAAACCAAAAATTCTTAAAATTTTATGGTGGAATGATATGTGAGTCTAGTTTTATATAAAATTTACGGATATTAATTTTGAGCTCTGTAGCTCTAATTATAAATAATTGAGTGACTATGACTCGTGTGAACAGATTGATGTGAGCATTAATAAGTAAATTGTGAAATCGTACTTACAAGAATGTTATATACATTAAGGATGTGGAATGGAGAGGAGGAGGAGGAAAAATATATATGAATATTCAGTTAGCATGGCTAATTTGCATGTTTTAAGCTCATGGACTAAATTGAATAAAAGTAAAACTTTAGGGGACAATTTTGTAAAAATGTCAAAAATGACTAAATTGAAGAGAATAAATTTTTTTATTATGTAAATTAATAAATTGAATGAAATTATCAATTCAAGATTGGGTGAAATTTGAGAAAATGGTAAATTACCAATATGCCCCTAAATCTTGGTATTTCTGCAATTTAGTCAGGTAGGTTCGGATACCTTGAATGAGCATGTAAATATGAAAATTTAAGTATTGTATCGTATTTTATATGATATTTTGAATTGAATATATGAAAAGGATGTTACATGAAACATGAAAATGAATACTAAATAATATAAATTAATTGAAATTATTCTGAAAATTTCGGTAATGCCTCGTATCCTATCCCGGTCTCAGGTACGGGTATGGGGTATTACATTTAATGGTATCAGAGCTAAGGTTTAGCCGGTTCTCGGACCAAACGTAGCATATGTGAAGTCTAGAAATACATGCCATTATATAACTTGTGATAAGATAATGTAATATCTTCCAACTCTGATGAGATTTATTTTACTTAAAGATAGAGATACTTTCCCAACCGAGCTAATTACGATAATGATAAAAGCGATACTCAAATATATGAGCAAAAGTAGATTATGATGAGTCGGAACTCATAAAGGTATGAATAAATGTTATATTTAAATTTATGTGTATAGTAAGTAAAATTTTAAGGTAAGTATTAATATTGAATTGAATTTGTATGGATATATGTGATTGATGTGGAAATAGAATTTTGGATATATGTTATATTGAAAAATTATATTGATTGGAATATTAGGGAATTGATATGAATATATGAGATTTGTGATAATTGAATATTTGATATTGAAAAGTGAATTGAGTTGTATTGAATTATGAATTAATGTGAATAATTGAAATATATATGTTGAATTGAATGAAAATGTATGAAATTGTGAAAATGTGTGAATATATGTGATTATTAGAATGGTATATTGATGAAAGATTTACTAAATTGAGAAAGTGAATCAAATACCTTATTAACAGTATCGGCCCAGATTGGATACAAATGGCATGCCATTGGATTTGTGATGTGATGAGGAGATTTGTAGTTCGGCCGAGAAGATGTTTCTGTTATTATATACTTCGGTTTATCCGAAGAGGCATTTAATGCCTTATTGGTGTGTTTGGGAGGATATGATATACTGGTGTGTTATGGAGGATTTATAATATTCCGGGTGTGTTTGGGTTGGATATTCTGGTGTGTTTGGGAGGGTTATATGATACTGGTGTGTTTTGGAGGATTATACTGGTGTGTTTTGGTTGGACATTTTGGTGTGTTTGGATGGAATCCGTGTATCCGCCAAAGTCCGAGTCTTGTTATAGGGGTAAATATGAATATTAAGTGAAATTGAAATGAGAATTGAATTCCCTATTAACTTGTCGAACTAGTCGGATATAATTGGCATGCCATAGGAACTGGAAGTGTATGGGATTTGTCGGCTATACTGATCAGGCACTTTATGTGTCGTATTTCAGGCACATTGTGTGTCGTATTAGGCACCTCGTGTGTCGTTTCAGGCACCTCGTGTATCATTTCAGGCACTTATGTGTCGTATACTGATCAGGTACTACGTACCGTTTTAGGCACAATGTGCCGTACTGGTGTGTTTGGTTGGATCTGTGTATCCGTCTGAGTCCGAGTTATGTTAATAGGGTTGAGTAAATGAAATGAGAAAATCGAATGAATTTGATCGAATAAACTATTGAAAGTGTGAAAAAATGGAATTATGAAAAGAAATGTGAATTGTGAATTGAAATAGAGATATGAGATTGAAAGCTTGAACCAAAGGTTCATGAATTGATTAAAGATAATATAGATGATATATGATGCCATTTGATGAAAGACTATTGCCGAGATATGAAATTAAAGCATAATTAACACATATGACTTATATTGTTACATGTTTGATGTCTATTATTTATTATAGTATTTATAATTTGAATTATGGTAATACCACTGAGTACAAACATGCTCAACATACGATTATATTATTATAATTCAAATTATTTATTATTATTAAGTGTTAAATCCCTATCACTCCATATGGGATTCAATTCTATTATGTTTGGAAAAAGAAGTCGATGGTGAAACTTACATGAGACTATTCTTCTGTCTCTTCTGGTTTTCTTTAAGAAATCATTTGCATATTTATTATTACTTTCGTATGAGTTATGTTCTCGGATTTCTGGTATGGTATCGTATTTTGGAGTTCTTTATCTCGGTTTTCCTATCACTCTTATTTCGTAAATTATCGATCATGATTTATCCTTAAAGTATGTTCTTTGGTTTATGATGACTATGTCTATTATGATAAGACTATCCGTGTCTGTTTGGCATGTCTACGATGTTATGTGCCCAACATGTTTGATTAAGTAAATTTTATTCAAAACTGAATAAATGTGTGTTTATGTACACTTGGTTGAATAAGTATGATTAGTAAGTTCATATGGATAAATTTAATGTTGTGATATGAAAATTTCATGAATGATATAGTATATTATTGCATATGAATGTCATTAAACTGTGATAGTTGTAAAATGATATTTGAATAAAAGTACAAATTAAGTGGAACAACGGATTTGAGTACTTTCGTTCAGTGGCTAAGACGAATTGACGGAAAAGACCATAATTGGACCATGGCATCAATGTGATATGTGATCTGTGTAAGACCATAGCTAGGCTATGGCATCAGAGATGTGTGATTACGTGCTTCCATATAAGACCATATCTGGGATATGGCATCAGTGTGATATGTGATTCGTGTAAGACCATGGCTAGGCTATGGCTACGGTGTGTGATATGTGACTATGTGCAAGACCATAGTTTTACTATGGCATGATGAAAACGAAGTACTCAATTCCGAAATGGTTCCCTAAATTGATTAAGAAAGGTAAGTGATAAATGGACTTAAAAGATTGAAATTGATTAATTGTTGATATTGAGCTAAACTAAGTGAATTCATTGTTTGAAATTGTAGATGGCAGAAAATATTGATAGACTATATAAGTGTATAAATTTACTTGAAGTGAATTATGTGAAAACGATGATGTTATGTATGAATGCCAAGTCATATGTGTATAGTTATGAGAGTTAACTTAGAGGCTTTACGACCTCACCCCCTTACCAGAGTTGTAATTATGAGGGAATAAGTGAGATTTTGATGATATGCTCCGACACTGTATGCTACAGTCTAAAGGTTATTGGGAAGAGATGTTTGAGATTAATTCGGTTGTGATTCTGAGAAATTTTGTGGAAGTTTTTCATTAGAGTTGAAAGCAACTTTTTCTGGTAAGATTTTCGGGGACGAAAATCCCTAAAGGGGGGGAGAGTTGTAACAGCCAAATTTTTCAGTGGTGCCGAAAACAGTGATTCGAGATCACTAAATTCGACGAGTGAGTTTAGAAATTTTAACAAATAATAATTATAGGCCAAGCGCAAACTTAAAAGAATTATTTTTAATTAGTGAATTTTGCGATTTTAAAAGAATTAATCAGGTAAATTTGGTTGAAAACGAGGTATCGAGACCTAGGATTTATAAACCGAGCCATAAATATTTTTATAAATATTTATGGAGTGTTATTAAGTTAGTATTAAAGTTTCGTTAGAAAATTTTAACGTTTGGTTAGTCAATTAATTAAAAAGGACTAAATTGAAAATAGTGCCAAATTTATTAAATTGTAATTAAATAGTTTAAGTGATTAAAAAGGAGGGATTTAAAAGGCAATTGGACCCAAATTGTATGGGCTGGACAGTTGGGCAAGAAAATCAGCAAAAAAGACAAGGAGAAACAAGGGCAAAATGGGAAATTTTGTAAATTAAACATATAAAACAAGACAAATTTGAAAAATCTAGAGATATCATCATTTTTCTTCAGCAAAAACGCCATGGGAGGTCTGAAAGTTGCTGGTTTTTCATACTTTGACATATGTGAGTTCAATTCTTACCCTTTTCTTTGAGATTTTTATGTTTTTGTGACTTTTACAATTTGGTCCAAGTGTTTAATTCATTAGTTTTTGATTTTATGAACAAAATTAAAAGCTATCAATGATAATTTTTGACTGTTTATGATGAAATAAAATGAATTTGAAGCTTTTATTTTTTTGTTTGATGATTTTATCAAGTAATTTCAATAGAAATTGATTTTAGGACCTAATTGTGAAAAAGTTGTGAATTAAGGTTTAGAGTTAAAATGATGATTTTCAAAGGTTGTGTAATAGTTTATAATGATGGAATAAAATGTTAATTGAGAAAAATTAGCTTAATAGATGGGCTAATTGAGCAAGGACTGAATTGTATGACCTTTGAAATTTAGAGGAAAAATGGTAATAAACATCTTGAACTAAAACAATATTGGACAGCAGAAGTAGACTAACTTTGAAAAATCATCATAAATTGTATAAATTGAATTAGAAGATGAATAAAATATGAAATTAAAGCTTATTGAGTCTAGTTTTTCATAGAAGAAACGGTGTAAGCAATGGATTTGTAAATTATGAGATATAATGAATTTTGTGAGACAAGGTTAGAATGAATTCGGGTTCCCCTGTTTTGACTTTGGAAAATCACTAAAAATTGAATAAAATTAATTAGAGTCTCAAATTTATATACTTAGAATCCTTAATGAGTCTATTTTCAATAGAAATCAATGGGAACATTATCCGAGTTTTGTACTATGATATAATTAATTTTTAGTGAAGAGAGGTCAGAACTATTGGATAGTGAAACAGGGGAAACTTAAATGAATAAACTGTACTAATTGGCTAAACCAAAAATTCTTAAAATTTTATTGTGGAATGATATGTGAGTCTAGTTTTAGATAAAATTTATGGATCTTAATTTTGAGCTCTGTAGCTCTAATTATAAATAATTGAGTGACTATGACTCGTGTGAACAGATTGATGTGAGCATTAATAAGTAAATTGTGAAATCGTACTTACAAGAATGTTATATACATTAAGGATGTGGAATGGAGAGGAGGAGGAGGAAAAATATATATGAATATTCAGTTAGCATGGCTAATTTGCATGTTTTAAGCTCATGGACTAAATTGAATAAAAGTAAAACTTTAGGGGGCAATTTTGTAAAAATGTCAAAAATGACTAAATTGAAGAGAATAAATTGTTTTATTATCTAAATTAATAAATTGAATGAAATTATCAATTTAAGATTGGGTGAAATTTGGGAAAATGGTAAATTACCAATATGCCCCTAAATCTTGGTATTTCTGCAATTTAGTCAGGTAGGTTCGGATACCCTGAATGAGCATGTAAATATGAAAATTTAAGTATTGTATCGTATTTTATATGATATTTTGAATTGAATATATGAAAAGGATGTTACATGAAACATGAAAATGAATACTAAATAATATAAATTAATTGAAATTATTCTGAAAATTTCGGTAATGCCTCGTATCCTATCCCGGTCTCAGGTACGGGTATGGGGTATTACAAAATGTGTAAGACCATGGTTGAAAGATACCATGGCAACATTATATGAAATGTGTAAGACCATGGTTGAAAAATACCATGGCAACAGGATATAAAATGTGTAAGACCATGGTTGAAAGATACCATTGCAACATGATATGAAATGTGTAAGACCATGGTTGAAAGATACCATGGCAACAGGATATAAAATGTGTAAGACCATGGTTGAAAGATACCATAGCAACATGACGGGAATTAATAAGACCATCGTTGAAAGATACCATGGCAATATAACATGAAATAAACAAGACAATGGTTGAAAGATACCATGGCAATCTGACAGAAAATGAGTAAGACCATAGTTGAAAGGCACTATGGCATCATGTCAAAGATAAATAAGACCGTGGATGGGAGACGCGATGACATCTATTGAACAATTGATATTCAGGTAATATGTATCAGATGACGAATGGTTATATGAAATGGTTGTGTGAAATGTTTACAAGAACTGGTCATATGGAAATGTATGTACAAAATAGTTGTATGAAATAATTATGACGATAGATAAACGAAATAAGAATAAGTATATGGAATATAATTTATGTTAAGTTTGATATAAAATTTACCGGAACAAATATACATAAAATAAATGGAAATGATGGAGCATGAATATTGATATAATGAAATGATTGATATATATTTATGAAGAAACGGTAAGAGAATGATATGTTTCATGACATGTACATAGATATGTTTCATGACATGTACATATATGATTATCTTTGATATGTTGATACAAGGAAATTATGTAAGTAAAGACAATTATTAAACTCAAGCGTGACATGTCGAGAAAATAAGTATATCAATGTTGAATTTATATGAAATATGTGCAAGTATACTAACAATGATGTTGTTTGACGCTTAGACAAGTGTCAAGCTATTGATTGAATGGTAACATGTTTAATTATAAGAAGCATTGAAATGGTAAGTACTTAGATGAAAATATTTAAGATTTTGTGAAATTTTTTTATGATCTCGATTTAATTCCGGTTGGTTTTTAATGTATGTTTGGGGCTTCAAGGGCCCAATAGAGAGACTGTAATGACCTGAAATTCACGGGCACCGGAAAAGTGAGTTATAGGGCCTCCGTCATAGTGAAATAAGTTCGAAAATAATTATTAAAAATATTTATGAGCCTAGTGGTGTGTCTAATTAGGATCTAATTAAGTGAATTTAGATTAATTTAGAGTAAGTAATAAAAAGGATTAAATTGAATAAAGGGTAAAAGTTTAATTATAAAGCAATAGAAAATAAAAAGGATTAAAATGGCAATTAAGCCATTGACTACAAATGAGGTGGCATATTGGTGAAATAAAATCAAATATTTTTTTTAGGTTTTATATATTATAATGATTATTATTATGGTTTTATATTAAATTGTTATGATTATTTAATTGATAATATATTATAAATAAATTAAATAGAAGACAATTGTATGGTAATAAAATATATATGTGTAAGAATTGTATGGGTACATTTGTAATTTAAATATTTAATTACTTATAATTTAAGTATAAAAATATTTTATAATTATTAATTGTATTAATTAAATCATGAGATTTTTATTTAATAAGCAAATTAGATAATGACATTTGTAATAATATAAATATGTACACTTGTTATATAATTATTAATTTACTTAATATTAAAGTAAAAGATATTTTAATATATTATATTAATATTATATTATGTTAATAAAATAATAAAGTATAAAAGAATTAAAGAAATAAAGAAACAAAAGGAAATAGAAACAGAGTTGAAAAAGAGAAAAAAAAAGGGAAAGAAAAATAAAAGAGAAAACTAAAGATTTGAAGCTTGGAGTTAATTTGGTAAGTCAATTAAGTCCTTTTTAGTTAATTTTGATGTTTTAGGAGCTTCGAAACAAGATTTTGATGAAATTAAGTTGATAGTTCAAGAGTTCATATGTTTCCAAGTAGGGTTCATGTTGGAAAAATTATGGAATTAGGGATTTAATTGAATGAATTCTAAGTTAGAATTGATTAAGGGATTAAATTGTAAACTAGGCTATAAGTTTTATGTTGTAGGGACTAAATTGAAGAAATTTCGAAATTAGGGAAATATGCTGGAAATTTTATAATTAAATATAAGTTTAGACAAAATTTGAATAGAAAAAGAGAGTGAATTGGATTAAGAAAATAATTAAGTTTAGTTAGGATTAAATTGGGAATAAGGTAGGAGTTGTGTAACAGTCAAATTATTCAGTGGTGTCGGTGTAATAGCCCGATTTTAGGCTTAGTCGGAACAGTGGTTTCGGGACCACAAATCCGACGAAAAAAAAATGTAATGGCTTGAATTTTCAGAGGTGTCGGAACGGTGATTCGAGATCACTAAATTCGACAAATGGGTAGAAAATATTATTAATTTAGTAAGTATAAGTTAAATATGAAGTTAGGAAAATTTTTGAAATAGTGAATAGTGCAGTAGAAATAAATATTAAAATAATTAGAATCGAAATGAGGTATCAAGACCTCGGGGATTTTAAACTAAGCCATAAATATTTTTATAAATATTTATGGAGTGTTAAAAAGTTAGTATTAAAGTTTCGTTAAGAAATTTTAAAGTTCCGATAATTAATTGAACAAAAAGGACTAAATTGTAACAAATGCAAAATTTTGGGAAATGATTAAATAGCTTAAATGATAAAAGGAAGAGGGCTTAAAAGGCAAATAGACCCAAGGTCTATTTGGGCTGGACGGCAGAGGCATGAAATCAGCAAGAAAGTAAGGAGAATTAAGGGCAAAATTGGAAAATTGCAAATTTTGCTTAATAAAGTTAGGACCCAAGTGGAATTATCCAGATTTCTCTTCATTTTTCTGAATTCTCATCAGCTAAAACACCATGGAAGGGCTTCTTCAAGCTGGTTCTTCATATTTTTATTACAAGTAAGTTCAATTCTTGACTATTTCTTGAAATTTTTGTATTTTTATGACTTTTACAACTAGGCCCACTTGTTAAATCCATTAGTTTTTGATTTTATAAAAGAAGTTGAAAGTTGATATGAATATGTGCTGGAAGTATATGATGATTTAGCATGAAATTAGAGCTTTAAATTGTTCATATGCTGATTTTATTGAAAGAATTGAATAGAAAGTGAATGTTTGGGACCTAATAGTAAAAGAGTTTGAAGATAGAGTTATATGTGGAAATTCTGAATTTCAATAGTTGTGTAACAACTTATAATGTCTAGTAAAGTACTAATTGAGAAAATTAGATTAATTGAGGGGTTAATTGAGAAAGGACCGAATTGTATAAACTGTGAAATTTGGGGCAAAATGGAAATCAACATTTTGCACTAAAGCAGTTTTGGACAGCAGCAGTAGTGTAACTTTGAAAAATCACCAAAAATTGTAGAGATTGAATTAGAGGATGAATAAAATATGAAACTAAAGCTTATTGAGTCTAGTTTCTTATAAAAGAAATGATGTGAGCAATGGAATTGTAAATCATGAGATATAATAGATTTTGTGAGACAAGGTCAGAATGAATTCGGGTTCCCCTGTTCTGACTTTGGAAAATCATTAAAAATTGTACAAAAATGATTATGAGTTATAGTTTATATGGTTAGAATCCTTAATGAGTCTATTTTTATAAGAAACAAGCTAAAACATCATCCGAATTCTGTACAATGAGATAATTAATTTTTAGTGAAGAGTGGTCGGAACTGTCAGACAGCGAAACAGGGGAAACTTTAAAGAATAAACTGTACTATTTGGCTGAACCAAAAATTATGAAAATTTTATGGTATGAAGATATGTGAGTCTAGTTTCAGGGAAAATTAACGGATCTTAATTTGGAGCTCTGTAGCTCCAGATAAAAATAATTTAGTGATTCTGACTCGGATAAACAGCTTTGAATATACATGTTAGTGAATATTGAAATTATGGTTAATGTTGTTTAAGTGTGTTATACACATTAAGGATGTGGAATGGAGAGGAGGAGGAGGAAAATTGGGAAATATATGAATGATTCGTGTATAAATGGTCATATGTTTGATTATAACTCATAAACGATGAAATATGAATGATGCTTATTTTTGTGCATTATTGGTCATGGTTTAAGCTCATGTGTGAAAATAAAGTTTCATAGTATGTGTGTATGGTATATTCAGTATATGATTTGGCATGAAATAATACCATGAATGGTTTATGAATTAACACATGTTGGTAAGCCTGATATATGAATAAATGATCAAATTGAGCGGAACGCCGGATTTGAGTACTTCTGATCAAGTGACAAAGTGATAAGTGATAGCTTCGGCTACACTTATCTGATCAAGTGACAAGTGAAAAGTGATAAGTGATAGCTTCGGCTACACTTATCTGATCAAGTGACAAGTGAAAAGTGATAAGTGATAGCTTTAGCTACACTTATCTGATCAAGAGACAAAGTGATAAGTGGCTACACTTATCTGATCAAGAGACAAAGTGATAAGTGGCTACACTTATCTGATCAAGAAACAAAGTGATAGGTGGCTACACTTATCTGATCAAGGACAAGAGATAAGTGATCATACGTAAGACCATAGTTATACTATGGCAAAGTGAAAGTGAAGTACTCAATTTTCCGTGACCGTTCCCTAATTTGATTAAGGATGGTAAGTGACAAATGGGCCCAAAAGAATTAAAGTAAATGGATAAGTGGTAGTGTATTTATATCAGGACGATGTTGTTATTCAAACTAAAGTGATATTTTCATTGCTAAATTGAGAATTTCATAAATGTGTTATTGAATGGTATAATCAATAAACATTGAGTTAAATGGTAAATACGTATTAGTTTTGAATTTGATGTCATTGAATTGTACGTGAATTAAATGGAAATTTCTAGTGATATGATTTAAATTATGAGCATGAGAAATTGCGAATTGAATGAAATGGAAATGAAGCATTAAATTGCATGAGTATGTATCGGGTCTCGCAGGCCCTAATTATTATGATTATAATATTTTGAGGATATATTGTGAAAAGTTATAGAAACATGTTAATTATTTTGAAAGTTTTAATTTTGATGAAATTTTATAACTCGGTTAAATACGTTTACAAGTGTATGTGTTTTGGTAATGTCTCGTACCCTATTCCGGTGTTGGATACGGGTAAGGGGTGTTACAGTCGGAAACAGTGATTCGAGATCATTAAATCCGATGAGTAATTTTAAAAATTTTAACAAATAATAATTATAGGCCAAGCGCGAACTTAAAAGAATTATTTTTTTATTAGTGAATTTTGCGACTTTAAAAGAATTAATCAAGAAATTAGGGTGAAAACGAGGTATCGAGACCTCAGATTCATAAATCGAGCCATAAATATTTTTATAAATATTTATGGAGTGTTATTAAGTTAGTATTAAAGTTTCGTTAGAAAATTTTAACGTTTGGTTAGTCAATTAATTAAAAAGGACTAAATTGAAAATAGTGCCAAATTTATTAAATTGTGATTAAATAGTTTAAGTGATTAAAAAGAAGGGATTTAAAAGGCAATTGGACCCAAATTGTATGGGCTGGACGGTTGGGCAAGAAAATTAACAAAAAAGACAAGGAGAAACAAGGGCAAAATGGGAAATTTTGTAAATTAAACATATAAAACAAGACAAATTTGAAAAATCTAGAGATATCATCATTTTTCTTCAGCAAAAACACCATGGGAGGTCTGGAAGCTGCTTTTTTTTCATACTTTGACATATGTGAGTTCAATTCTTGCCCTTTTCTTTGATATTTTTATGTTTTTGTGACTTTTACAATTAGGTCCAAGTGTTTAATTCATTAGTTTTTGATTTTATGAACAAAATTAAAAGCTATCATTGATAAGTGTTGGTTGTTTATGATGATATAAAATGAATTTGAAGCTTTGATTTTGTTGCTTGATGATTTTATCAAGTAATTTCAATAGAAATTGATTTTAGGACCTAATTGTGAAAAAGTTGTGAATTAAGGTTTAGTGTTAAAATTCTGATTTTCAAAGGTTGTGTAATAGTTTAGAATGATGGAATAAAATGTTAATTGAGAAAAATTAGCTTAATAGATGGGCTAACTGAGCAAGGACTGAATTGTATGAGCTGTGAAATTTAGAGGAAAAATGGTAATAAACATCTTGAACTAAAACAGTTTTGGACAGCAGCAGTAGGTTGACTTTGAAAAATCACCATAAATTGTATAAATTGAATTATAGGATGAATAAAATATGACATTAAAGCTTATTGAGTCTAGTTTCTTATAGAAGAAACGGTGTCAGCAATTGAATTGTAAATTATGAGATATAATGAATTTTGTGAGACAAGGTTAGAACGAATTCAGGTTCCCCTGTTTTGACTTTGGAAAATCACCAAAAATTGGATAAAATTAATTAGAGGCTCAAATTTATATGCTTAGAATCTTTAATGAGTCTATTTTCAATAGAAATCAATGGGAACATTATCCGAGTTCTGTACTGTGATATAATTAATTTTTAGTGAAGAGAGGTCAGAACCGTAGGATAGTGAAACAGGGGAAAATTAAATGAATAAACTGTACTAATTGGCTAAACCAAAAATTCTGAAAATTTTATGGTGGAATGATATGTGAGTCTAGTTCCAGGGAAAATTTACGGATCTTAATTTCGAGGTCTGTAGCTCGAATTATAAATGATTGAGTGACTATGACTCGTGTGAACAGCTTGATGTGAGCATTAATAAGTAAATTGTGAAATTGTACTTACAAGAATGTTATATACATTAAGGATGTGGAATGGAGAGGAGGAGGAGGAAAAACAAATGATATATGTTTATAAGAAAACAGTATGAGAATGATACATATCATGACATGTATATATATGACTAGTTTCAATATGATGCTTGTTGGGTATGAAGTTGGATTGAAATGTCTAAGGCAAGTATTTTATTCCGCGCATCTGAAATGTGGTATTTTATAAGATATGATCTAGCTTTAAATATATATGCCTGATGATTAAGCTGAAAATATTTGGTAAGATGATAATCATGGTATAAAAGTATAAGTGGTACCATAATAGACAAGGTAAAATGAGTATGAGAGACACATGTATGATGACATACAAATGCTATGTTTGTAGTTTAATTGAGAATGTTTAATCATTAAATGAATACCATGTTATATGCTTTTGATTTTGTATAAGTGTGTAAGAGATTAAGGTCGACCAAGGCTTGGAAAATAGCTTAGATATTGACCACACAGGTAGAGACACGGCTGTGTGTCTCAGCCGTATATGGAACACGACTTTAGGACACGGGCGTGCGATGTGGCCGTGTGCCCCTAAATTGATGATGATGTCATAAACAGAAAGCTCCACAGACAAGGGACACAGGCGTGTCCCAAGCCACACAGGCGTGTGGAATCCACACGGCCTAATCACAAGGGCGTGTGGGTACTGTTCACAAGTAAACTTTTTTAAAAAAAATTAATTAAGCGAAAATTTTTACGAGAAATCAGTTGAGCTCCGACTTGATTTTAATGTTCATGTTGGGCTTCAAGGGCCTAAATAAAGGTCGTTATATATATATGATCTCAGAAAGTGAATAGTAATGTTTCGATTAATCTGTAAATGTTCTGTATGTATTGGTAACACTCTGTAACCCTGTTTCGGCGATGGATACGGGTTAGGGGTATTACAAGTTGTTTAGAAATTTAATTATTTATTATAATTAATGTTGTAAATAATAATGTAAATTACTATTATTTTCGTAGCCAACAAAGAACTGGAAGCATCAGCATCGAAAGGAAATGAGAAAGTCATCGAGGACTAAAACGGGAGAATTACGGTGTGTATTACTATAATTCAAATTTTAATTATTATTGATTGCTGAAATTTTAATTGTTATGTATGGTAAATAAGACTTGAGGTAAGTATGTGAAATCGATATGAATATTGAGTGAAAATGAAAGTGATATAAATTGAATCAAATTGAATTGAATAAGTGAATTATGGAATATGTGATTATTTGAAAAGTGTATTGATTGAAAATAAATAAATTGTGACAAATGTATTGTGTTGATGGTATACACTTGTGTGAAAATTAATTTGTATATGAATTAAGATAATAGATATTTGAATTGAATGAGTATTGAAAATTTTTGTGTAAATGAAATTGAAATTAGAAAAAAAATAAATAATACCCTATTAACTTGTCGGACTAGATTCGATACAAATGGCATGCCATTGGATTTGTGATGTGATGAAGAGATTGTAGTTCGGCCGAGAGGATGTTTCTGTTATTATATACTTCGGTTTATCCGAATAGGCATTTAATGCCTTATTGGTGTGTTTGGGAGGATATATTATACCGGTGTGTTATGGAGGATTTACAATATTCCGGGTGTGTTTGGGTTGGACATTCTGGTGTGTTTGGATGGAATCCACGTATCTGTCATAGTCCGAGCTTTGTTAATAGGGTAAATAATTGAAATGAAATTTTGAAAATGAGATTATTTGTTTTAGTACTATTGAAAAGTACAAGAAACGAGAAAGAATGTATGAACTAAATTATGAATTGAGTTAGTATGAGAAAAATAAATTATGAATTTAAGATTTATGAAGTAAAATAATTTTATATAAAAGTAGTTTAAATAATTATAAAATTTATGGTTGATGTTTGTAATTTATTAATGTTAAATAGTCTTGATTTATAGTAATACCACTGAGTATGTCCATACTCAGTGTACGGTTGTTTCCGTGCGCAGGTTAGTAGAAGTCAAGTGTCCTGGCTCAGCATCCAGAACAATCCCGACTCCAACACAAACTTGGTGATGTATATTTTTCTTTTGGGTAAAGGTGGCATGTACATAGGTGTTATTTAGTCACTTGAATATGTATATTACTTTGGGTAGTGAAGGATGAATTATAAAATTTAGATGGTTAAATGAAATGGTAAGGAAAGTACATGATATTTTGATACATGAACATTAAGTTGTTAAATGAATGAAGTTTTTAATCAATTTTGAATGATGCTATGATAGTTATTAAATTAAAATTTTGTTAATAATATAAATATTAGTATATGAATGTGAAATATTGGTGTTGCTTGTTTTGGTTTGAATTTGCAGGAGGTTTAGGTAAAAATAAGCAGAAATGCTGCCGAAATTTTTATAAAAAAAAAAAATTGGAATACTCGAACAAGTCCCGTTCTACTTTTAATATGTGTTTGAACTTCGAGAGTTCAAGATAGGGACTTAATTATTATATTATACTATGAAAGTTATATTAATTGTAAATTTATTCGTAAGTTGTCTGATATGTCTGGTAATGCCTCATAACCTCGTTCCGGTAACGGTTTGGGGTTAGCGGGTGTTACAGAGACGCTATGATTATTTTCAAAATATGAATAATAAATGACTCAGAATTATCTGAAAATGTTCAATAAACTCCGGTAATGCCTCGTACCTATTCCGGCAATGGATACGGGTATGGGGTGTTACAGCTACAACCTACTCAACCATCCACCCTAGCTAAAGGAGTATAGACCTTTCGTTTTCATAACCATCCGTCTAGAAATCCCTTATAGCCTACCCCTCTGCTTCTAGGAATGGGGCAAGCATCTACTTTTTAAATGCGAACACTTCTCAAGTGTAAACACATCTTCAAAACCACTTAGACCATCTAGGCATAACAATCTCATACTGAATGACAAAATGAACCACACTAATGCATGTCCTTCGCATATTGCATAATGGCAGCATCCTTCATAACAACCTACCGCATCACGCTAACGGACAAGGGACTATAACACCCCTCACCTAATTCGACAATAAATCTGAATAAGAGACGTTACATTTAACACTAAAGTCGTCACTTAAACTTATTATTTCATTATAACCAAATTAATTTATAATACAAAACATTATGCTTCATACATAATTCACATTATTACTAATAATCCTAAGGGCTTGCTCTGCAGTGCTTAAAAAAAGTATTTCTGGCTCCAAAAACACTTTTGGAAGAAAAGCTCTGCTAAACAAGCTGCTTTTGGCTGAAATTTTTAGCTTTTCAGAAGTGCTTTGAAAAACACTTGTAAAAAGGAGAAGCTAAAATTTTTAGCTTTTCCTCTTCCAAAAATACTTTTAATGCTTAATTACGTTTTCACTCCTCTAATAACATAATACTTTCCCTTTTTTTTTTCTTGATGCTTAATTACAAATGTGTTAAAATCATTAATTAAAAGTAAACAAATATTTTTTTAAAAAAAATACTAATTACAAATATTTAATTGTTATATTTAAATATTTAAAATATATTTTATATATTGTAATTAAATTTTATAAATAATTAATATTTATTGCTTGAAAATATTTAAAATTTCTATTTCATATATTAAAATATTAACAAGTTATAATAATTTTTTTATATTTTTACTAAAATTTAATAATATTAACTAATTTAAGTATTATTTAAATGTATATTTGTTACTTGATAATAACATGTCTAAAATGGACATTTTATTTCTCAAAAGTATTTTTTGACAGCAATGCTAAACACTCAAATTTTAAACTAAAC
The DNA here is from genome assembly GCF_007990345.1 of Gossypium hirsutum. Taxonomy (NCBI): domain Eukaryota; kingdom Viridiplantae; phylum Streptophyta; class Magnoliopsida; order Malvales; family Malvaceae; genus Gossypium; species Gossypium hirsutum. The sequence goes on from NC_053428.1 coordinate 5,936,301, forward strand.
TTTTCAAAAGCACTTCACTTTTCCACAGCATTTTTTAAAAGTATTGCCAAACTAGCCCTAAGTACATGTCAAACTAAGTCCAAATCTATATCCTAGAGGGCTTAATTTTGAAGCTTGTGGAGTGGTGTGATCCAAATTGAAGTAGAAATCCTTGAATCTTTATTGCTTTTGTCTTTCACTTATGTGTTTAAAACAAACATGTTAAGCTACGTGAATAGCTTAATAAGTATCTAATTTAATTTAGTAGCATACCGATTCATTTGTTTCAACATATTTTAAATTATTTAAATTAAAGCAATTAATAAACTACTTATACTGCGAAGTAATATAAACATAAACATATCGTAAATAGAACTCCAGTATCCCTTTCACCTATCGTAACTCCCAGTTCACTAACCCTAATCCCAACCAAACCCGTAGCCCCTCATCACACCATAATCGTATCATGTATCATTTCATTTATTCATTTTAGTTCATTGACATTTATCTTTGCATATAATCATATACTAACTTTTCAATTTCCTTTGAATGCATGTATACGTAAGCATTTCTTTTTAATTTCACATGTACTTTCTTTTCTCTCTTACATTATTAACTTAATTCTATTTACATATTCATCATTAAATTTATTATACATATTTAAATACCAAAGTATGTCTTAGACTCACTCATAAATTTTGACATCCATGACTTACTTCTATTTAAACATAATTATTACAATAATGTAACTTAATCAGATAACTTTTAAACTTTATTCATCATAGTATACCTTTAAATTTATATTTTACTTAGTTATTTTATACTAAAATTAAATACTCAAGCATCTAAATTAAATTAAGATAAGCAAACATAAATTGAATTAAGAATTTATCTATTCTCTTCATTTAAACTTTAACATTTCTCTTTGCAATTCAAAACTTTCAAATACATAAATACATAAATACATAAAACATAATATCATGTTTTCAATAAATCTCTACATGATTTCACTTTCAAATAACATGAAAATATTGAGAAAATCATAAAATCATACTTCTTTCCTTTACTTTCTCATTACTTTGCTTAAGTTTTTCCTTCACTTTCTTCTTCTTTTGTTTTTTTGTTTTTGTCTTTGTCTTTTTCCTTTCCTTTATATTTTTCTCCCTTTCTTTTTTTCCCTTTTATTTTGCCGCCCCAAGCTGCTGCCATTCAGCCTTCCAGTTGTATAAAAAATTCTACACTTTTCTTTTTCTTTCAGTTTCATCCTTATCTTATCAAGCAATCACATTTCAACACATTTCATACTTAATTACCATTGATTTTCTCTCCCTTATACCTTATTACATGGATATTTTAATCTCATCATTATGTCTCCAAAAATCTATTAATAATGGTAAAATTGCATATGGCCACTATCTCACAAAATGGGAAAATTGCACTTAGTTCTTGCACTTTTCCACTTTATTCAATTTAGTTCATATTTCGATTTTCCAATTTCATGTACCAATATGTATTCATGTCACATTCATAATTAAATGTTCACCCCTTTTCTTAAAATGATAAATGTGTACTTTTAGTCTTCCAACTTTCAAGAATCCTCAATTTAATCCTTACTGAATTTTATTATTCGTACTTCCTCTCCAAATACTTATTTCGCATTCAATATTTTTTTTTTCAAAAACCAAAATTTTGGACTATTACATGACCTCTCTTATAAATAACTTCCAAACAATGAGGAAGGAATCGACCTTTTAAGCTTTGAGTATACTCTGAGAAATCACTCTTTCTTCCTATACTAAATAACCTCTCTTATAAATAATTTGTATTCTTGTCCATTTAAGGCTCTCCGTCTCTTTAGCTGAACTGACCTCCTCAATACCACCATACACTTATCTTTATCTCTTCCCTTGTTGTACATTGTACCAGCACCCAGGACATTAATCTGATCCTGAAGCATCGAGAGCTTCTAAATGAAAAACGACAGCTTTTAATTCCTCATCCGTGACCTCGACTTCAAGAGTCACCCATTATCTTGGGTGACCACCAATTCAATGGGATTTAACATAGCCTCCATATTAGAGTTTGGAACTTCATCAAAAAAATTGTTGCACAGATCCGAAAAGTCCTTTTACCAACCTCATCTTCAACCCATGTTCCTTCTTTATTCTCGTGATAGCATGGCTTCTTTTATGTATGATTCGCAGCAATGGCATGAAAAAACCTCGTGTTTTTATCCCCAGGATTGAGCCATTTAACTCGTGATCTTTGATGCCAACAGTATTCATTCATTAACCAAAGGGTGCCGAGTTTCTTTTTTAGTATAACAATTTCGAATATGTTGTAATAGGATTGGCTTGCAAGAGAGTGATACAATTGGTGATTCCAGAAATTTCCTAACGCGGATTACCAAACTTTCTTTTATTCCATTCAATTAGTTTATTCCTAGTAGCGGTGATCTTATGCAAGAAACTGTTGTAACTACCCTTTTCATCTTGGCACCAAGAATTTGTAACTATTTCATCCAGAGTCAACTTTTATTCGAACTTGAAGCACTTCCTAACCCCTCTTCTTTAATGAAGCTGAACAATAATCGAGAGTGATCTGATTCATTGGCGGCTTTAGCAATCCCATTCGCGTTTGGGAAAGAAATGCTCCTTTTTTATAAAAATAACCTAAAAAATTTAATTAATTATCAAAATAATTTATTTTTAATTAAATATAAAAATAACTTAAAATCTACGGTAAAAGTTGGTGGAGCCAAAGAGTTTAACTCCACCATCATGTCACGTCAGCAACCAGAAAAAAATTAATTTTTTGGTGGAACCATGTAGAATGACATTACATGTATAAATATTAAGAAAATTCTGTAATTTCTTAAAATATAGGGGACTTTAAAAAAAATTCTATTTTTTGGTAGAGCCATTTCATTTGGCGCCACAGATTCGTTGACACCCTTTTTACTTTTTTTTTTGGTCCTTCTTTCTTTCATTTTTTTCCTTTTTTTAAGTTTTATCTTTATCCTTATTTATTTTATTTATTAATTTTAAAAAAATTGAAATGTATATTTGAAATGTTTTATAATATATATTTTTAAATTTTAAATATATATATTTTAAATTATTTTTTAAAATTTTAAATATTATTTTTTAAATATTAAATATATTTTTTAATAATATAGAACATTTAAATATTTTAAAGATACGACCTTTCAAATTTATTATTAGTTTTATAATATTTTAAATGTATATTTTAAACTTTAAATATTTTTTAATTTATTTTATAATATTTAAAACAAATAAGGATAAAAAAGTAAAAAAGAAAAAGAAAAAAGAAAGAAGGAAAAAAGTAAAAGGGTGCTAGCGAATCTGGTGGCGCCAAATAAAATGCCTCTACCAGAAAATGAAATTTTTTTTAAAGTTCCCTATATTTTTAGAAATTACAGTATTTCTCTGACATTTATACAGGTAACACCATTCTACTTAACTCTACCAAAAAATTGATTTTTTTTCCTTATTGCTTATGTGGTATGTTGGTAGAGCTAAATTCTTAAGCTCCACCAACTTTTAATATAGATTTTAGGTTATTTTTATGTTTAATTAAAAAAAGATAATTAGTTAAAATTTTCGAGTTATTTTTATAAAAAAACCGAAATACTCCGCCGGTTGTTGAGAAAATCTCTGTCGAGTTTCTCTTGAATACATTCCGAATCAACTCTATTGTTCAACTAAGTGAAACCCCCACCAGTAACATTTAATTCCATAAATTCACAAACATCAATCCATTCTTCAAACTCCCTACACGCAGAATGATCGACTGGTCTTCCTCCTCTTTTCTCAGTCTGGGATTTGATGGAATTGAAGTCCCCCAAAGTCAACCAAGGCTTCTCTTTGTCATTATTCAAAACCACAATATTGTTGAGCACCCCTCTTCTATTTTTATCTGCGGGCAACCTTATAAAAAATTACATTTCCAAGCAATGTCACTAATCCAATGCATAATTGTATGGATGAAGTTCTTACAGGAATTAGTAATAACCATCCCAACATCAATGGTCCACAAAGAGCGATGCCTCCAGACTAGCCTTCTGGCTCAACATAAAAACCTTCAAAGAAACCCAACCTACTCCTTATTCTTTCAAGTTTAGCACTCTTTTGTTTAGTTTCCATAGGGATGATGTTTGAGGATTTGTGCTTAAAAGAAACCCTTTCTGAAGCCCGAATGGTAGGGGCTTTGCCTAAACCTCGACAGTTCCATGAGAGAATACTCTTGGTCCCTAATAACAGAAACGTCAGGTCTCAAGTGGAACCCGAAAACAAAAGAGTGGTCAGAAAACGGAAAAGCACCTTGAGGAAAAGCCAAAGCACCTGGAAAAGAGAAAAGCCAAAACAACACTGAGGCCAACCAAACTGATTCTTTGAGGCAATAAAACAAATACCTAGTTAACAACCATAGAATAGATATATCAGTAGCAGCACATCAAAACAGAAGCGATGCCAAACAACTGAAGGTTGAGAAAGGGCCAAAATGTACCTCAACACCGATGAGATCAGAAAATCGAGCTAAAATTCTGACCAAGAAGCAGAAAGCTGAAGAGCAGAAAGCTGAAGAGACCCAGCAGAATGATGAAAAAGGATGTTCTACTCGAAGGAGAGAACAGAGAAAAGCAGAGCCAAAGCCTGCTGGAGAAAATCCCGTCCTTGTTCCTTACAGGCTCGAGAAGTGGCTTCAATAGATTTATCCTGATCATTTAAACCCAAATTCTACATTTCCCCTTTCACACATTTTCCTTTCGGAAAAGGAACAAATTTGATAATGATATCATCATACTAACGCATAGAAATAAGATTTTTTTTTAAATAACTCTTTATTGTCTATATAAACAACTAATTATTGTACGTGTTAACAATTTCAATCAATAAGTAACAATTGTTGTTTCTTTTCTCATTTATAATGAGATAAGATTGTAAAAATACATGGTGTGATTACAATTTGGAGACAAAGAACGTACGCTATTCAACGGGCAAAACAAATAAATTTTATGGTGGTTTTACAACCTACAACATTTGGCAACAGACAATAACAGAGAAATTATATACTATTTGGAAAGAGGAGGTTCACCCAACCACTTAGCCCGAAATCCAGTTCCTTTGCAGTCAGAGCAGCACGTTGATCCCTATAATATAACCAATGAAAAGAATATGTATTTTAGTTGGGCAGTTGGCCATACAGGAGGTCTATTGCATGCAAATATGTCAATGTTGTATAGAGATGACTATACCTTCCCAGCACAAATCACGCAAGTGGTATTCCTAGAAGGAACTTGGCAGAGCATATTATCCCCAAGGATAAAGAAGCCTGTACCTCTACACCACTGGCATTCAACGTGCCCTTGGAGTTGCATGAAGAACAAACAACTGGCCTCGGTTGCTAGAACAAATCATCAAGAGAAATGAAAATGTTAGGACCCAAAAGAGGAAGTAAATTTGTTTTCAGCCTTGAACAAGTTTCCAGAGCATCCCTACATGGATGTCTTCAATCCCTTATTTTCCCCTGTAAATTCAGTCTCAGATGCATTTTTATAGTATTAATACTATATATCTTAGAAATTCTTTCCTATAGTACTTCTCTATCTCCTGGCAAATGGAATGGACCAATTGGAAATTTAACACTTTATGTATCATATGTATCAGCAGTGTTCATGGAGTTCACCAAATACAAAGGAGTACTTACCAGGGAACATGGAATACAACCACGTGCTTGAATATGTAAAGAATCAATGAAGAAAAATGGTGAACTACTCAATCCCATCCTGCTTAACATCTTCAATCAGATAAAGCCATTGATACCGGAGCTTCCAGAATTTAAATATCTAAGATGCGTCCAATATCAATCACCCATTATCACTTATCACAAAATTTCAGAAAATAAAATCATTCCACATAAACCCAACCAGATGCAATCCAAATTACTTTAAACCCAATCCCCTATCAATCACCCATTATGCACAAATTTGCAACAAACAAGAAAATCTATCATCATGGGAATTGAATCATTGATATAATGTTGATTGTGTGCCAATTCGAAACCCCCATTGAAACTAATAAGATTTGAATTACAGGCCACAGATGGTAAGGTTTAAAAAAAAAGAGAAAAGATTGTACCTGAGAGATGAGCCAAGCTTTTTCCATACGCTCAACAAAATCGGAAGAGCTCCCATAGGAATCAACAGCAGAAGCTCTGACAGCCAAAACCTTTGAACCCTTGGACCTTGCGGTTGTTGTAGCTTGAGATAAAACCCCAGCACCGAACGCCACTCTATTTGTCGACACAAAGCTCATGTCTTTCTGGTCGATGGATTTGGCCACAATCACTGGGCGGTAAAAACACGCACAACTCTTCATGTCCCGTATTACTATCTTCCTTTTGCAAAGATATTGGCTTGTGATTTTCTACAGGAAAAAAACTATATTAGAGAAAGAAAGGGGAGAATTTGGCTTTGGGCCTGGGGGCGTAATCCCTCGATTTCAATGGGAAAACTGCAGAGACAGAAAACTATGAGCTTTGGGCATGTCGTGTTTGGATTGGAGATTCTTTTGCTATTGTTAGAATGGATGGTCAAAAGCTGGAAACGTAAATATATCATATCAAGCTGCGGCCAAATACTGTTGCGTAATAATAAATTAATAATACTAGTAGTAGTTGTTTCTGATTTTTCTTTCTTCCTTTCTTTTGATTATTTTTTTATGAGTCTGCGGTAATCGGGCAGAGCCTAAATATGCATCTCGGGTAGATTGGGCCCATCTTGCCCTATATTGTTCCATCATCTAAATTGGAATTGGGTGGCTTGCGAGGGAAATTTTCTAACGAGTCTTCTTTGACACCTTTTTTTTTTTTAATTTCCTATTCGAGTTATAATATTTTTTATTACTTACTATTAAAATATTACATGTATGAAATTTAAAAAAAAATATTTTGAGAATACAGGAAACTAAAAGTATATTTCATATAAAAAAATTTACATATAACTTTAAAATATTACGTCATAATTCGATTGACATAGGTATTATTACCATTATAAGAAGATGTGAATTCGAGTGTGCTAAAGCGTATTATCATCTTATTTATAGATTATGAAGGGGTTATAGATAATTTTAGACATTATGTTAAAAAAACAAATATAATCAAAATTTATAATAAAAATATAATCGGACAAACTCCGGTATGTAATAAGATAGAAAAAAAAAGAGAGAAAATTATTTTCTTTTATCCTTTAAATTTGATGGCTTCGCATAATAATATCTTTTTATGTTTAGAGTGATTATAGAAGATAGAAGATATACACGTATAACAAGTTTTATATTAAAAATAAACGTTTTCTTGTGTTGCATGTGGTTGTAACCAAAATCATTGATGTAAGTGGAGAAGCTATTGTTGGGTTCAAAATCTTAATTTGCAAGGTAAGATGCAATTTATGGGGTCTAATATTGGTCCTTTCAACTTCTTTAAATGCTCCTCTTTCATCTGTTAGAGAATCATCCCCCACCATTTTAACTTGTTCCTGATAAGATAGGTAGCTGGTGCTTATGTATATCCATACATCATTTGCTGTTCATTTAATTTCCTCAATGATTATCAACTTCTTCCAGACCTAACCACTATCATATTTTTTTAAAAATTTTCTAATTATTTTTAATTATATTTTAAGCTAAATCATCGGTTTAAAATTTATTTATTTATTATGAAAATTACTTATTAATTGTGTTATCCTATTTAAGGTCATTAATAACATGGACAATAAAATAAATAACCACGGAAATAAGTCATTTTATAAAATTTACACATAATAATCTCACATGTTGGGACTTGAATTTGAGTACTTAAAGACCTATAATCTCAACCTCTACTAAGAATGCTTTTTTTATATATAGATTTGAAATATTCTTTGTATCAAATTTGATGGTCTATAAAAATAATAAATATAATATAAATACAAAATAAAATCAAATTGATATAAAAGCATAAACATGCAAACATTTAAAATAATCAAACAAAACTCATATTTGAACATGAGTACTTAAATACCCATAATCTCAACCTCTAGAAAGAATGCTTCTTTTTATATAGATTTAAGGTATTCTCTATAATCTATAAAGATTAAATATTTGAAGTTGGTGTTTACTTTTTTTTTAATAATATAATATATTTTACTAATATATCCAACTTTTGTGGTGAGGTGATTCATAATATTTTTAAAATTTCAAACAATTAATTTTTAATTTAAACGATGGAAAAAGTTAGTCCGGTAAGGGATTTACATCGACGGCAAGTGGCACTTGCCCTTCCATGCGCCCATGTCATACAGTACCCTTTCAAATTCAAAGCAACTGTTTTATTTATTACCCAAAAATACATTACTACTGTCGCTGACAACACATATATACAAACATCCCTTCAAACATTCTCTTTCGTTTCTCTACAAAACCATCAAAAAAATTACTTCAATCGTTTAATTTTAGCCCAATTTTTCGTTCCTCTAAAGCTGATTATTGATCCCTCTTTTTTTCCTTTTTCTCAAAATATTTCTAGCTAGCTAGCTAGCTCCTCTACTTGCAATGGGAAAGCACCTAAGCAGCATAGATTCACCATCACCTGCAACGCCATCTCCAACAACTTTCGTTCAGGCTGATGCAAACACCTTCAGGGACCTGGTCCAAAAGCTTACAGGATTTGCCCACGACACAGAGAAACTCCCTCTTACTTTCCGGTTATCTTCCAAAACCTCCCTTCCAAGTGACCCAACAGCCCCACGCCGTCCACCTTTCAAGCTCCAAGAACGTAGGCAACGACAGTCTATGAGAAAGCTGGAGATCAAGCTTGGTCACGCCACCATACGCAACTCACCTACTCACTACGTCTCTCCCCCCAGCCAAGCTCCTCTCCGGCTTGACTCGCCCATTCGCAGTCCAGTGACTCCACTAGGATCTGAATCACTCTTTTACTCGAGTTCTTCTGGTACCCTATCACCATCATCACCTGCTCGTATGGTTTCGGAGGAGGAGAAGGTAATCGCTGAGAAGGGCTTTTACTTGCACCCATCACCATTAAATACGCCTAGAGGAACGCAACCACCGGAGCTCTTAACACTTTTTCCAATAACTTCACCAGGTCAGGAGAAACGAGATTAGGTTATTCTATTAATATGCTAAAAAAAATGATAGTAAAACTTTTTACAACTTTTTCCCCTTGGATCATTTGTGGGTTAAAAGGTGTTATTATTACTATGGGTGTATGAGTATCCTTGTCTGAAGAGGTTGATATCATGGTTTCTTGTAGTTTAACAGGGTAGAAATTTTGTTAATTACATGTTACAGAAATTATCATGAATAATTATCTTTATTATTCTCATCTGCAACCCTCTTATTTTCTCTAAAAATAAAGTAGAAATTGTGTATGAAATAATATTCAACGTCTCAGAGATTATCCATGGAGATTTAGAAACGAGACCATATGTAATGGCAACATTGCCAACCTGATAATGTCTGGCTTTCTTATTTTTAAATTACTTTGATTTGACAGACCTTCCACCTGCTTCTGACTTACGGATGATAAAACATGTTTAAACAATAATAATTACAGTTACAAGTCATAAAGTTTACCACAATTGGCTATAACTTACCTATCAAGGATTTTTGGTGAGGTTAGCAACTAGGAAGCTGTGTATCCGTCTCTTTTATTAGCAAGTGGGATGAGAGAAATTTATTAGTAAATTTTCGAACCTTTAATCTGACTGTAGTACTACAATTTCGGACTTTAAAAGTAGTCGTTGTTTTAGGCTTTTGACCTTTTTTCCTCAGAGCAATAGTGTGATTAACATGGTTAGCATTTCTCAGTTTAATTTATATTTTTATTCCTTTTTTTATGATTAAAAGATTATCTAATGGGGGTAAAGAGTGAGTAGCAGGGTTTAAATATGTAGTAAACAGGTGTTTTATAAAAAAATTAATCATTATTTTACACGAGTCAAGACAAAAGATTATAAAATATTATGCACTAATGTAAAAAGAATTTTAAAAATATTTGTAACAAATCTGTGAAATAAAAAATTCATAAGAATTTCCGTGACCGTGGTAATATCTGTTATATTCTTAATTATTATAGATTATATAATAAATAAATAAAAACATTTAGGGGTTATAACTTCTTCAAAATTACTATTATCTAAGTCTCTAATTGAGTGACGTAATAATTAATTAGATAAATTATAAAAATATTTTTTCACAATTAGACTAAGTTATATTATTTGAGGTTATTTTACTTTTTTTTAATTTTAACAAAGAATAGTAAAGTTATATTTTAACCCACGTTAATTAGATTAATAAAACATTCAATTTACCATAAACTAAAGCTTCATTTTAATAGTATTTATATATTTTTTTCATTTTAATATACCCAAGTTATTACCTTTATCTATTGTATATATTAATAATGTTATTGATTGAGATGGTATTACAAGTTAATTCAACACCAACTCAAGATTGATAATAACACCATTGTAACAATTGTAGCCATTTAGTATTCTTAACTTGATGTATTTAAGCATTTAAATTTTATTTTTCTCACAATTTAATTTAATTTTTATCTATTTAATATTATACAAATTTAATATATTATTAATTAATTTCAAATCATATTATTTCTAAACACTGATTTTCATACAAATTTGTAGTAAAATAATAAGTAATTAGTTTGCCCATGGTTTCCCTCTTGACGCGGTTTCCAATTGCTCTACCGTTGAATTTCATGAGACTAATCAAAGTCGTGGTCTAATCTAATCAATTGCTTTACACGATTTTGTTTGGTTTCGTAGTTTCTACATTTTCGTCTGATGATAATGATTGGATATCCCCTGTTTCCTGCTTTAGTTTGACTTGAGTTTCAATTGGCATTACCTGTACAAATACTTTAATTATTATTAAAATATATAATTTCATAGTAATAATTAAAAATAAAAATTATAATACACAATGAAAAAAATATAAAAAGAAATCAAATAAAATTCCTCAAGTAAAAGACTAAATAGTAAAAATATCTAACATACGCAGTTAATGATGTGTGTGTAATTTTAATGTTTGGAGAGCAACATTTTTCACAGTGAAAACACTCTCAAGACATTCATACCAATTTAGCTAGCATCAGAAAAGTAAAACGTGTGGGTCTTTTGCAGACAGTGGCGTAATGGAGTTGTTTTAGCTAATTATTATATGCTTCGTCCATCTATTTTCTACTAATTCACATTTGGCCAAATGAAAAATATACATTAATTAGACCAAATCATTAGATATCTAAGCCTATTTGTGTTGTTTTCAAAACTAGTCAATTAAGCAACAAAATGAGTATATTTCACATTGAAGGATAAATTACGGGGGCAATCTTGATGGAGACTTGCATTATCGCCTTGTCCTTGATTAACTAGAAACCCTTATGTGCTGCAGTATTAGAACTTGTGCGTGTCGTATGGGGGTAACTTCAATAACGTGGATTAGTTGCTAAGTTGTTTGCTTTGACAAGAAAACTGGATTTTCCCTTTGCTTTAATCAGGATCTACTCTTCTTTAACGACTAATGCAGTGCTATAAAACTGAATGGTTCAGATATAAAGCAACCTAGCTAAAAAAGCATCAGAAAAAATGCTCCGAAATTTCCTTGGACAATAAGATGTTCTTTTTCCCGTATAGACACATTAAAAAAAAGGTCAAGCAATACATCAAAATCTGGCCAAATAACGAGAAACATCCATGATTGTTAACTCAACATCAAAGGGTTGGGAATGGGAATGTGCAATTTGAAATTGTCACTTGGACAAGACATTTCCATCATTTCTTCTTCGTGATCAGCCTTTGAAATTTGTCAATGATAGTGAATTTGAGAGCATTCCCTCCACTTCTACACACCACTTTTCTTTTTTATCAAACAAAGAAATTCTATAGATTCTAAAGGCGAGGAAAAAAAAGTTCAAACATATATATTGGATTATATCACTCTCATGATGGGATAAAATAAGTTTATGTAAATAATATATTTATAGAAATTTTATTCATTTGATCAATCATGGATGGAGTATTGATGAAAGATTTGAATACTAAATCTTCGTCAATTTCAAATTCAATATTTGATTATATAATTTATTAATGAGATTTTATAATTCTTTCATTTACATTGATATTTGATTAATTCGATTAAGAATTTTATAATAATATAAATAGAAATATTTTTCATCATATAATTGGACCACTCAAAAGACTGACTTATCCATATTAAAATTTATCCATTTTCTTCAATTCACGTTATACGAGTATATGACCGTTGTCCTTCCTTCTATAAGATGTCTAGACCCGGTTGGATGCCTTTATTGTTACTTGAAGTTTGATGATTCATGTATATATAGACTCTTGCCTCAATTGAGGATTGGATTGGCATATCCTTTCCTTTCCTTTCTTTTATTTTCTCAATAAATATCAATCAACTCTTATTACTATTTTTTAACTTTAAAATTATTCTATTTATTATATAGATTTTAAAACCCTAGATTCAAACCCTATATCTTTTAGATCCTAAATCTTAGTCTAATATTCTCCCTAAAATCATAAATTTTAAAATTCTAAGTTTTAGTTCACCATACCATAAATCATAAATCTAGTTGAACAAAAGAAACTACTAATTAAGAGTAAAATATTATTAAGAAGAATCAATTTAGTATTAGAAAGTGTATTATATTAATTAGAAGTTGTTTTAAAAAATATTAAATGACACATTTTATTAGATACTTAAATTTTTTTTTAAAAATAACCCTAAAGCAATCATTTATTTTATGGTTTTTTTTATCTCTTATACGATAAACAAAGAAAACGTTGATGAATGTTAGACGATGGCTGAAGTCAAATAACTCAATGTATACACATTTAAGCATGATCGGGAAAATCTGACTTAATTATGCACCTACATCTTTTACACGTAATTAATGAACAAATATACAATTAAAAAACCAACAAGAAAAATAACATTTCAAAAATTGTTGTCTTCTTTTAATTAATTAAACATGGTATATTAGCTTAGGTTTTAGGGGTTTTCCTTTATAAGAATTTACCTTCGCTTTGTTTTCTTGTCATTATCATATAAAATATTAAAAATATTCATTAATTACAATCATATATAGAACCATTTAACTATGGATAAAAACTGAAAAAAATAAATAAAAATACAGACTTTCTGTTGGGATTAATAATACCTTGTTTTGAATTTTTACATGAGAGTTTGAATTGTATATGAAAGTTGAAAGTTAAATGATCATCTATTATTTGAAAAAAGAAAAGAAAAGAAATTTCACTATGAAAAACCCACTTATAACAGGAGATTTGTCATTGGATTTGGATCTTATTTTGATTCTATTATGTCACTACACCAGGGGCGAAGTTAGAGAAAATTTTACAGGGGGTCGAAATAAAATTTTAATTTTTAATAGTATATATCTTTATAATTTTTAGAGGGTTAAATCAAATTTTTATAATTTTGGGGTTAAAAATATAATTTTATTTTTACTAATTTAAAATTTTAAAATTTTCTAAAAGACCTAAATAGTTAATTTTTTATTTTAAGGGACCGATACCCCTGCTAGCTCTCTAGATTCGTCTCTGGACTACACCTTTTTCTTTTTTTTTTCCTAAACTAGTACATTTTTTTATAATTTATTCTTTTATAATTGTGCTTTAAGGTATATATCACATATTTTTTAAAAATTATACATATTGTATTTGTATTAATTTTTTAGAATATATGGTACCCATGATGTAGATGAAGTTTACATGTAAATTTTTATCAATCTTAATTGTTTAACCTTTATTTTGAAAGTAAACATTTAATTTTATATTTAATAATTGAGTATGAGTAGAGTGATGATAAAATAATTTTAAAGTATATTTTTATTTTAAAAATGTAGTGTTTTTTAATTATCACGTCAATTTTGTTGTTAATTTCTAATGATTAATAAAAAAATTTATTAATCAAAATTATCAGTTCAAAAGTTAATTAATTAAAAATAATAGTAAGCCTTATCAAATTACGGTGTGCACGTCCGTATGATGCCTTCAATTTTATTTAATTTTTTATGCACAAAAGTACAATCATAAACGACGTAATAATGGTTTCGCCCAACTATAAAGATTATAAAGATAGCAAATTTCTCGACACGAGACTTTCAAAACCTCTACCCAAACCCAATAAGTACTTTCACATTTTTGGGCTACCAAAAGCCTGTATTTCTTTCTAACCAAATATCTTTTATGTCAGCCCGAAAAATAAAAAAAATTGAGTAAAAATATAAATTTAAAAAATAAGTTAAAAAAAAGAGTAAGATTCACTCAGAAAACAGGTGGACATTGGGTAAATTTTTTTTAATCTAAGCTCAACCTAAATTTACAAAAAAAAAAACTATTGTTTTATTGTCAATTTATTATTATGTTACTATTATTTTATTGTTATTATTTAGATATTGTTAATTTTGTTATTATTTTATTACCATTTACTCAAATTTACTTGTTAAATTACACATATATTAATAATATTTAAGTATAGACATATTCATTTTCAATTTAATGCCAACTCTAATCCAGACCATGGACAACTCTATTGCCAACTCAGTCTAATAATGGAATCTCCACTATGTAATGCAACTTTGCTTCCTCTTAGATATCCTGGATCCTTTTGGGATTAGCCAGATATTAATATGCCCCAAGAATTAATTACTCCATTTTCCTTCGGCTTTCTAGTTTCATTGTCATAATTCCGACTTTTGAGCAAATGCAAGAAAGCTTGACTTTGGGTAGGAAAACGGTCATTTAAGGCATACAAAAGTGAACTCCCTGATTTGGGGGGTTCAATCAATTAAAATCTTTGTCACTATTAACGCTCAGGCAATTAATTGCTGAAAGTTTACAGAGCTTTCTAGTGTGTATTGCCTTGCCTTGCCACGTTGAAGGACTCACGTGCCAACGGTTGACCAGTAAATGGACTGGGCCCCACAAATCCTACGACAGCATGCATCTCCCCCTTTTTATCAAAAGTTCAGAAAAAAAAAGGGCTCCTCCGAAGTTTAAATCGCCACTTCAGCGGGGCTCGTCCCAGATATTAACGATCTTTCCTTGACATTTAACCACTTGTCACTCTCGCAGTCTTGTCCTCAAACTAACGGCAATATTAAAAAAGAGAAAATTCTCAAATCAAAGACTTAATACCTTTCGTCATTAACGCACATATTGGTTCCACCGATTGTTTGTGAATCAGTTTAAAAACATCCCCCCTGCTTCAGCTAAATATGGTTGCGTGATTGCACACAAATAAGATCAGAGAAGATCCCGACACAGCTTTTACCATGGAACTCAAAGTTTTATAGCAATTTCAAAGCCAATTCTTGTTTCTTCTTTCTTTTTTGTAAAAAGTCAAAGTTTCAGCGTCTACCATACTGTTTGGTGTTTTGGGGGTGATGGGTTTGAAGTATAATGCTGGGCTAGGATTGATTGCTACTGTTGTGTTTATATGGGTCGTATCTGCAGAGGTAACACAGGTGTGTGTGTCTATTTGTTATACCCTGTTTCCTTTTATTGTTTGCTTGCCAATAAAAGGCTGGAAAAGGAAAGAAAATTTGAATTGATTTGTGTTCTGAAACGTTTACAGGAACCAAGTTATTGCTTTGTTTTCTGTGCCTTTCGTCTTTTCTGATTTGACTATTTTATGAGGGATACTTTTCATTGATTCTCATTTCTCAGTCCTATAACATTTTATAAGAATTCCGAAACTATTGTTCTAGTTAGATAATTTGAGATTTTTATGGATATTTTTTTGGTTAATATTTATTGAAGATCAGATAGTTCATTCGACTCGCATCCGCATAGGTGGAGTTAAAGAATCTGTTCAAAACTTGATGATCAATTTTCGGCTAATCCTTATTATATGTTGTTGTTGCAGAGGATTTTCTCAGAATACAAACAGCCATTTGCACTCACTTATCTTGGAGTGTCCCTTATGGTTGTTTATTTACCCATAGCACTTTTAAAGGATTGGATCTGCAACTTATTTAATTCGAATTTATATAGAAACCTCTACGATGGCAGCTCGGTTATCAATACCTCAATTGGACTTGATGAGTTGCCCCAAAGTGCAGAAGCTGACCTTAAAAGATGCCTGATAACTGACAAGGATCTTAGTGAAAGAGAAGAGGGGCAGCCTCTCAACTCAAGTACTGAGAAAGATGGACCTGACTTGCCCGACCATGTCGGTGGAACGAGTTCATGGGAAACTGCCAAGTGCAGTTTATATCTAACTCCAATTTGGTTTACAACTGAGGTAACATAATTTTGTCCTTATTTCTTTTGTCAGAATCATTAGTTAATTACACTTTTTATTAGGGGGCTGATATAAGTTAATACCAATAAGATTTCAAGCATGTGTGCATTTGTGGTGATGCATGATTAATACAGTTGCTTTGATATCTTGCAGTATTTATCAAATTCTGCACTGGCAAATACCAGTGTTGCGAGTACTACCGTCCTAACATCTACTTCAGGGCTCTTTACACTTTTCTTCGGAGCTCTCCTCGGCCAGGACAGTGTAAATGTTGCGAACGTGGTTGCTGTATTTATTAGCATGACTGGTGTTGCTATGACCACAATTGGAAAGACATGGGCATCGGATGAAATGCTTAGTGTCTCTGAGTGCGTTGGGTCTTTCTTCGCTAGTTATTTCAATAATTTATAAACATTTCCTTATTCCTAAAGAATACGTTGAATCTACCGTGGAAGGTTTATAAATTCATGCTGTAGACTGTTTAGGCTGCTCGAGTAGTAATATGCATAAGATGCTCTTCGTATAATCCCTGCAATGGAAATGGTTTTTGCATTTTTGTTTCATGATTTTCTTTTTTATGGAACCATGTGTTGTTCATGTTGTCTAGAGCTAGAAGACACTCCATCATGGGGAATATATTTGGTCTTCTGTCTGCAATTTCATATGGTTTATTTACAGGTAGGCTTTTTTCTATGCATCTAAATTGAATACTGACTTTAATCTATTTAATTTGGTGAGACTGCTTCTCTGCTCTTCTGTTTTATTCAGTCACTGGTCAATTTATGCAGTTCTACTCAAGAAATCTGCTGGATCAGAAGGAGAGAAAGTCGATATGCAGAAATTCTTTGGATATGTCGGTCTCTTTACTCTTCTTGGCCTTTGGTGGCTTGGTAAACAATCTGTTAAATCTCCTTGTAACTTGGTGCATGCTTGTTCTATCTTTTCTCTTAAAATGTAAATGCTCATCTTATTTGCAGTGTGGCCACTTAATGTTGTGGGGATAGAACCTCCATTTGCATTCCCCCATTCAGCATCTGTTGGAGAGGTAGTGCTTTTTAACGGCTTTGTAGGAAGTGTTCTCTCAGACTACTTCTGGTATGTATGTAAACCTCCTTTCACTTTTGAACTAATTGAATGCTACTAGGACCCGAAACGAGCGAACCATTTTCGTTGCGTTAATCTATAGCCAACAACCGTGTCAGTATTATGGACCTGGCTTATTGCTCAGTTAGCACGAAGAACCAATCCAATACAGGGTGATGGTTTTGTTAGAGATTTTAGTCGTTGAAAAAAATGATGCAGGGCTCTTTCCGTGGTTTGGACAACTCCATTAGTTGCAACATTAGGAATGTCATTGACAATACCCCTAGCAATGGTAGCTGACATGATTATACATGGCCGACACTTCTCCGCAGTATACATCTTTGGGTGCATTCAGGTAGCTTAACTAGTATT
This sequence comes from Gossypium hirsutum, assembly GCF_007990345.1. Classification (NCBI taxonomy): domain Eukaryota; kingdom Viridiplantae; phylum Streptophyta; class Magnoliopsida; order Malvales; family Malvaceae; genus Gossypium; species Gossypium hirsutum. The sequence goes on from NC_053428.1 coordinate 5,954,129, forward strand.
CTCTTCCGTTTTTACTTTCTCCTTGGGTGCTGGTTGAAGCCTTGGCTTTCTCGAGCTTCTTACAAATACTTTAAAAAACAGTTGTGTATAACTTGTTTCACCACATACGTGGATACAGGTGTTTGCAGGTTTTGTTATAGCTAATGTGTCCGACAATTTTTCGAGAAAACCGCAATTGTAGCAAGTTTCAGAGGAGCGTAAAATGTTTTTAATATTTTAAATGTAAAACAATGAAACAGTTGTAGGGGTGTGGGAGATTAGACGCTTAACTCAAGTAATGTTGTCTGGTATTAGAGCAAAACATGAACAATAAGGGTCAATCCATATTAGCTTTGCTTTCTATATGTTAAATCAAATATTACATGAACAATGGTTTGTGGCTTGAAACGGGGATGTTGAATTTGGAATATTTTTCCACTTAGAAAATAATTTGTTGAAAGAAAAAGCATATCATATCGCAAAGATTTTTACTTCTATAACGAGATATCACATTCACATGTTTTAATAACTTTTGTAAAATTAAATATAAATATTACTTTAAAAATGCATTTAAAATAAATGAACAAATTGATTATTTGGATATAGAATTAGTAGAAACTTGAAACCTATATTTTTACAGGGAGAATATAGTACATTTTTATTTTCTTGATTTAAAATAGGTAGATTTAGAAATTAAACAAAGTGCTTTTACTAAATATGTGCTGCAAAACTGGAAAAGTTTATTTTATAATGAATCTAGTTTTTTTAACCCTTGGGATAATATGATTCCAAGTATTGTTTCTGTTATATATTACATACAATCATGTAATTAATAAATGTTAATATATAAATATAAATATTTTATTCTTTAAATTAGTATTGAAATAGATAAACAAATAAATTCTTTTAAAATTTGCATATAACTTATTTAATTTAATTTTTAAAATATTATATAATTAGCAAGAAAACACAATTTCATAGGAGAATTCTCATCCATAAACAAAAATGTGTTTTTTTTAAATTGAAAATATTTATCCTTTTTTTTTACAAAAAAAAAACAACTTTTGAAGTTTTAGTTTGGGTCAGAGTTAAAGAGTAAAAGTTGTTGGAAAAAGATTTGGTTATTAAAATATAATCCAAATTGGAATTAAATTGAAATTTAAGGATTAAATTGAAAAAACTATTAAATTTGAGGATTAATGCGAACTTAAAAAGGTTGAAGGATCAAGTTTTAAAAGTTTCCAAATTCAGTGATTAAAGTTAAAAGAAAAATGTAAAATAGTAATTGATTAGTGTATTATTTAGTTTGGGTTTGATTTTTGGTTTTTTTTATTATCTTAATTTGATATTTGAATTTAGTTTTAACCTTAATTTAATATTCAGATCAAATATAATATCATATAATTTAATTAAATATTCTACAAGAAAGGTATAGATATTTAATTAAGAAAAAAAAATCTCAAATACTAATTAAATATTAAAAAACTCAAATATTTAATTACAATAAAAAATTAATATCAAATTAAAAAAAACTCAAATATCAATTTCAATATTAAAATAATATTGAAACTAAACCCGATACAATATTAACCCAACAGTAAAAGCGGCCGTCAAAAACGAAGGAGAAGCTGCCGTAGTCCCAAGTACGAAACCCGGAAAGGTAGAGAGAAACGAAAAGAAAGATGGAGAAAGGCAAAGGAATAATGGGGTCCGGCCGAAGATGGGCCGTTGATTTCTCCGATAATTCCACTGCTCCTTCTTCTCGTGACATTCCCGATCCTCCCGGCTTCGCTCGTGCCTCTGTGGATCAGGTTTCCCTTTTTTCTTTTCTAGAATTGTTTTCTTTAATAAATGTTTTCACTTTCAATTTTTATTAGGTTTCACTTTGGGGGCTTCACCTTTTTTATTTTGACAGGACGATTCGACTGTAAGTCGTCAAAAGAAGGATGCTGAATCCAATTGGAAAGCTCAGGTTTCTCTTTTTTAACCCTGTGTTTTAATTTGATTTCCTTTTGGATCTTAAACACTTGAATTTTTCAATTTTGTTGTGATTTAATTATGGACGTAGTTGGAAAAACTATGCATCTAACTGGAAAATTACTATTGCAAGTCATGAATAAGTGTACTGGATGTTTAGGCTAATAAGTTCATGGAACAGATTGAATTCATCTGGGGCTTTTCTAGTTATTCATAGGGCATTTGTTACAACGAGAATTGTTTCTGTATTGCTGGTCCCTTATTCACCACACTTTTAGCCAATGCATGTTCAGAAAGCATAAGGTCTGTGGCATAGCAATAAGTTACTACCTATGTTGTGATGCATGGATCATCAATGTTGTTTCTTTATTAGATGTGTAACACTAGATCGCATTTCAGTTCAGTATGTATGGAAGATTTAAAAGTAAAGATAAAGGGGAAAGCATTGATGATGTCTTGCTTCATGCATGATTAAGATTTGAGGGTTGGTATGTGGTTTAGTTCTAGTTATTGTTTGATGCTCATGGGAAATAGTATTTGATGGCAAGATTGAGTATATCACATTTAGCTGGTTTATGCGTTCCTTTAGAACCAATCAAAATCTGTTACTTAAGATGGTATTTCCTTTACTTTTGAACAGAAAGCTTGGGAGGTGGCACAAGCACCTTTCAAGAATTTGCTAATGATGGGCTTCATGATGTGGATGGCTGGAAATACTGTGCATCTCTTTAGCATTGGTATAACTTTTTCTGCACTTTGGCAGCCTATCAGTGCTCTTCAAGGGGTTGGGAAGGGTAAGTGGCCTCTTACTACTAAATTTCTCTTATCCTGTATTATTACCTTATTGTTTTTTCTTCCTATATTTCTCCATGATTTGTTTTATTTATTTTGAGTGGCTAAATTTTCAAAAGAGGAAAGAATAAGGTCGGTAAGATACCCTAACCAAGAATGAAATAATTAACCCTTTACGACTACAAGGTACTAACGAGGCATTTCGTTGTTAAGAAGAAACCTATCTAATTTGCTTGTGTAGTCTCCATTTATGCTTGGCACTTCATTGTTAACAAGCTTAATTGTTATAATCTCCATTTATGCTTGGCATCGCTCTCCATTTCTATCTAGGTACAATAGCCTATTTCCCCCTTGTAAAATGTATAGGATGTGTAAGAATGACAATCTGCAAATGTTTTTGAGCAATTTCTTTTCTAAAGTTGATTCTATTTCACTTTGGTTATGCAGTTTTTGAGCCTTATAAAGACAATAAAGTAGATCTTCTTGGGCCTAAGTTACTTTTCATTGCCCTTAATTTGGGGGGATTAGCACTTGGTGTTTGGAAGGTGAGTTGCAATTTCCTTTTGTCAGTTCCTAATGATTTTCCCCATGAAGACTATTAGACAGAAGGAAATGGGACAACACCTGAGTTATCTAATATCGTGCATCTGTTTACTTGGTTTATTTGGTTCTACAGCTTAACACGTTGGGGCTTCTTCCTACACATGCATCAGACTGGGTGTCATCCTTACCCCCTGCTCAGGTTGAGCCCTTTTTCCTTTGCACAAAGTTTATTTTCAGTTATTGTTCCTATGGAATCCAGCACAATCCAACAACAAGGTTTAAAGTGAAAATTAGGGGGCAGGGGAAGGGACTGGATTAATGAAATATTTCATCTGATTAAGTAACATCTAATGCTAAGTGCTAGTGGGTGACTGTAGATATATGAAGATTCCATTATATGTTATAACTGGCTCTGACCATCTTAAGCAATTCATCATTTAAATCCATGTCTACTGACTTGATAAAACTGTTCATGCTTTTTTTAGCATATGTGGCTACCATTGTCACAAATGGTGAGCGTATTTGATGCTATGACTGGTGTTATGTGGAGCCTATTTACTAACTCTCGCTTTAAATTGATCAAATTTTCAGGAGGTAGAGTATTCGGGTGGAGGTATTCCTCTATAATAACGTGTTTGTTTGTCTTTGGTGATCTGATCAATTTCTGGAGGTGGTGAGTTGACTTGTGGAAGGCGAGTCGAAATTTCTTGTGAAGATGGAGAACAACACCACCTTTATGTTAAATTTTATGAAACATGTAGTTGTAGTACGGCACGACATGATTAAGAACATAGGAATTGTTTATTTTGTTGACTTACGAATCCAAACCTAAATTATGTTCATTATTTGGGAAAATTCGATTTCGTTACCATAGCGATGGAGTTTTTTGATTTCATAAATGAGATTAAAAAATTATCTCATTGTTATCTAAATGATTTATTTCTTAAATCTAAAATAAAATTAGGAGTGTGATTCTCTTCATTTGTAAAATCCAAAAGCTGCTTTGAACTGAATTTGGAGAGGGCATATCAAAATTTTTAACTTGAGCGTTAAAATTTTTGGTATTCGCGTTAACATTAAAAATTTTGTTATGCTTTGTTCTTTTTTCGAGCACATAGCCAGACTCCATAATAATTTGGTCAATTCAACGGCAATGACCCCTCAAAGCCCGTCTAATGGAAGACAAAAATTGAGCCATCCCTGGGAATTCATCGAAATCTGGCGAGGGTATCTTTTATAAGTTTCTTCATGGTATAAGTGCTGGTAGGTAAATCCATGATGCAGACAGAATACAAGAGTAGCTTTGCCTTTAGCAATCAGGGTCGATCTCCTTTGTCCCTCGAATTAATGGCTACTTCGATTGAATTAGGCCGCTCTGCTCTACCTGCAGGCAAAATTAATGTGGTCTACAGGAAGCTTCCAATGGTTGCCAAATCAGGGTTGACAAAATTGGTTGCACTGCATATTGCCATCGGTACACAATCTGAAATTTCTGTTCCTTTACGACGTTAACAGTCTAACGATGCGATTTAGCATTTCGAGGAAGGAATCGTTAGAGGTTAAGCTTTTGCCAACTCTTAACCTGTTCTTTATAGTTTACTTTTCCAAACCTCTATAACTTTGCCTGGGTTCCTACAAACTATTCTCTTGTTCTACTTTTTATTAATGAAATAATCTCTTTACAAGTTATTCTACTTTTGAGCAGTAATCTGTAGTAATATTAAAACTAGTTAGTACCATGACTTAATGAAGACACCAGTTCAGTTTAGAAGTTGATGTGTTCTTAAATGTTTCATGTGAAGGAGCTCGGCCAGGTGCAACTAATGCATGACTACCCATCTACCTCTCTGACAGAAGAAGCTTAAGCCATAAATGCAGCTTTAACTAGAGGAAATTCATGGGGGCATGGCGACCTTTGGCCATTTGAACGCCTCTTACTTTAATTGGATCATTCTCGGTATAAATATTATAAAACTGACGGCCACTACTAGTTTTGCACTTATGCTTGACAATCAGGGCTTCCATGGAGTCCAAAATTTCCATCTTTCTCCCAACATATAATCTCTGCAATCTTCTCGTTCTTGTTTTCTTCTGTTTTGCTGCTTGTCCTTCACTTGGTCGCCTCTCTTTCAACTTCTATGCAACATCATGTCCCGCTGCAGAGTTGATGGTGAGCAACACTGTCAGGGCAGCTTCCTCCAATGATCCAACCATCCCCGGGAAACTACTGCGCTTGTTGTTCCATGACTGTTTCGTGGAGGTCAGTCCAATGGTGATTAGACACCTTATCACCTTGAAAGTTGCATGATGTATTTTTCTAAATTGTCATGTTCAGGGTTGTGATGCATCAGTACTATTACAAGGAAATGGGACAGAGCGAAGTGATCCAGCTAATACCTCTCTCGGAGGATTTTCAGTTATCGATTCAGCCAAAAGGGTGCTCGAAATCTTCTGCCCTGGAACCGTATCTTGTGCTGATATTATTGCTTTGGCTGCAAGAGATGCAGTTGCAATTGTAAAATTTCCCATCCTCGTCTTCATTTTACGTCTTTAAGTTAATGTTCCCTTCCCTTTTTTTTCATCACCATATCTGCACTTCGGTTGTGGTATTAACCATAGTAACCATGGAGCAGGCGGGCGGACCTGCATTTCAAATTCCAACAGGGAGAAAAGATGGGAGGATATCCAACTCTGTTAACGTCAGGCCCAATATAGTAGATACTAGCTTTACCATGGATGAAATGATAAAGCTCTTCAATTCTAAAGGCTTGTCTCTAGATGATCTTGTTACACTATCAGGTACTTAAATACATAAAAGCAAATCATACATCCTTTACTAAAATCATAAATGCAGAATAAAGTAATAGTAATAGTATACATGGTAGTTTATATGGCTGGTTTCAGCTGGATTCAGGCTTTGATGGCTTCATAATTTGGCCTTACAGGTGCTCATACAATAGGCCTAGCTCATTGTAGTGCTTTCAGTGATCGGTTCCAACAGGACTCCAAGGGAAAGCTCAGGCTGGTTGACACATCCCTAGACATTACCTACGCAAAAGAGCTCAGCAAAAAGTGTCCAGCAGGTGGAAGTAGCACATCCAACACCGTCAGCAACGATCCCGAGACATCCTTTGCATTCGACAATCAGTATTATGGGAACCTATTAGCCCACAAAGGGTTGTTTCAGTCAGATTCTGTTCTACTAGAGGATGGAAGAACTAGGAAACAAGTAGAGGAGTTTGCAAATAATGAAGAAAGGTTTTTCCGGAGTTGGGGAGAGTCATTCTTGAAGCTCACTACCATTGAAGTGAAGACAGATAATGAAGGGGAAATCCGACAGTCTTGCTCCTTTACTAATTAATGGCTTCTTTGTCTCACAGTTCAAACTCAAATAATGGCTCTTAATATGTTAACAAATGCCTGTAATAATATCTTTATTCATGTGTTGGTGTTCATGTAGCGTCACCTTAACTTGGTTATTTTGATGTTGTTATGGTATTTAAACTTGTATATTTTGATCTCTAGGCCCAAGAGGCCTAGGTAAAGCTTAAAGCCCATAACTATTTGTTTATTTTTTTTATCTTATTCATAACTCTGAACTTGAGAACTTTTTCAACTTAATCCTTATGCTTTTTCTTTCCACGTTAGTCTCAAATTTGGCAAGTGTTTTTAGTTTTGGTTCACTTCATCATGGGCTGGCAAAAAAGTGAGAGAATTTGGGTAAAAAATATAAACTTAAAAAAATAGATTTAGGCAAAAAAAAATAAGACACATTTTTTAAATTGGTTGAGTCTTAGGAAAATTTTTTAGCCAGAATTAAAAAAAAAAAACTTGCTACTGTTCTCACTGTTTTGGTGTTGTTTTATTGTTAATTTTGCTATTATTTTAGAGGCATTTGCTTGCTAAGTTGCACCTATCTTAGTGTCATTTAAGCATAAATATTAAATACTTTTTGTTTATTTTTTGAACAATCTCATTACAGGTTTTAGTCATATTTGCTCTTTTTGACACAATATCTAGAACTACCCATAGCCCCTCCCCAAACCATAAATAAAATAATTGTACCCTTCAGGCAACATTTGAACTCATGTCTTCCTGCATTGGCAATAATACTCATGCTAGTTGAGTTAAAACGCAATCAATGAAATATTAATTTTAAATATATTTAAGTAAATAATATAAATTATTTGTCAATTTTAATTTTAATATATATAAATTATATTTTTATATTAAAATCACACATAACTATAACTCTTATAAATTACAAATAAACATGATTGATTTAAATGTATATCATGATGTTGTGTTATTATTTTGGTCTTAACAAATATTAAACTAAAGTTGTAAAAAATAAAATGGTAACACACTGCTAATATTTTAATATATAAAATGTAAATTTTAAATATTTTTAAATGATTAATATAATTGTTTATAAAATTTAATTTAACTACATAATTATATGTTTTTAATTAATAATTAATATATTTGAAGGACTAATTTATAATTTAGCAATCAAGCTAACTTTTGAAAAGTTAAAAAAACTAGACTTTTCAACTACCATTACTTTGCTGATAAAAAAAAAAACTAATTTTGTCTAATAAACTGATTTGAGAAGCAATAGTAAACAAGGCTGACCGTGTTGACTGAACCCCAAGATTCCACCGATATTAATTGGCATGACTTATAAAGTAAATTCTACTAAATGTCCCTAAATCATGATTCACATTTTAAATTAGTCCTTAAATTTTAAAATATTTTAATTACATCTTAAATTATCAAGATTATTATAATTAAGTTCTTCCGTTATTAAAACAGTTTATTTCATCATTAAGTGACACATCATATTATGGCATAATTTACAATTAAAAATTAAGGATAAATTCAACCTTAATTTAAAAAAAAGTTAAAAGTAGAAACAGAAACAAATTGGCAAAATGTTGCTGAATAAACTCAAAAAAAAAAAAATTTCAAAATCAAAATCAAAGTAAAACTATAAATTGTAAAAAAAAGTCAAATCTTATTTTGGTTTTGATTTTTACTTTCTAAGTTTAGTTTATGTGGCAAAGTTTTGAGGTTTCATTTATTTTGATTTTTCACAACTTCTTTTTAAAAATTTTAAGGTTTTTTTTAATTTTTTAATTTTAAATTATACTATATAAGATATGATGTATCATTTAAAAATAAAATTAACAATTTTAATAACAAAAAGACCTGATTGATATAATATTAATAATTTAGAAATATAAGTAAAAGATTTAAAAAATTGAAAATCGATTTAAAATCTAAGTCATAATTTGAACAAGTTTTGTACAATTTACTCTAACTTGTCCTATAGGCCTAAAAGTGTTCATGAACTTGTCCGAGCAGTGAGACCTAGATCAAAAAATATTTAACATATTTAATATAAAAAAATACTTAAAATGAATGATATTTTGTAAGTAATAGTACAATATTAAAAAATATTTAGAATCATAATTTCACTTTTCAATCCTTCTTGTTTAGATCATTAGAAAACCGATATAAATAAATTAGTTATATTATAGATGCACAAAATAATAATATTTTTTCGGTTACAAAATAAATGTTGTATATCTATTTTTTTTGCAATAACACTTTATTGTAGATCACATTTTTTGTGTATGTTTCTTTTTTCGTGCTTTTCTTGTTTGACTTGACTAAATTTTTTTATGAAGGCATTGAAACACCTTTAGATAATGCAACATATAGTTGTCCATTAGAGAAAATATGAGAAAATATTTTGTGGTGAATACACTCTTACTGTTGGCATTATTTGATCTTGTGCTTGGTAATATTCTCGTCAATTATTATATGAAATTATGATTATATTTAAATGTTAATTTAGCAATATGATAAAAAAAATGATATACTCGTCAATTCAAAAAAAAAATTCAAACTCAAATTTTTATATATATTATTGTAATAACCTGAAATTCACGGGCACCGGAAAAGTGAGTTATAGGGCCTCCATCTTAGTGAAATAAGTTCAAAAATAATTATTAAAAATATTTATGAGCCTAGTGGTGTGTCTAATTAGGATCTAATTAAGTGAATTTAGCTTAATTTAGAGTAAGTAATAAAAAGAATTAAATTGAATAAAGGGTAAAAGTTTAATTATAAAGCAATAGAAAATAAAAAGGATTAAAATGGCAATTAAGCCATTGACTACAAATGAGGCGGCATATTGGTGAAATAAAATCAAAGATTTTTTTTAGGTTTTATATATTATAATGATTATTATTATGGTTTTATATTAAATTATTATAATTATTAATTAACATTATGGTTTTATATTAGATTATTATTATTAGCATTATTATTAAATAAATTAAATAGAAGACAATTGTATGGTAATAAAATATACATGTGTAAGAATTGTATTGGTAAATTGTAATTTAAATATTTAATTACTTATAATTTAAGTATAAAGATATTTTATAATTATTAATTATATTAATTAAATCAGGAGATTTTTATTTGATAAGCAAATTAGATAATGACATTTGTAATAATATAAATATGTACACTTGTTATATAATTATTAATTTACTTAATATTAAAGTAAAAGATATTTTAATATATGATATTAATATTATATTATGTTAATAAAATAATAAAGCATAAAAAGAAACAAAACAAAAGAAACAGAAACGAAGCAGGGAACAAAACGAAAACAGGGGAAGAAAAAGGGAAAGAAAATAAAAAGGGAAATTTGGATTTTAAAGCTTCAAGTTTAATTGCCAACAAAGAACCTGAAACGTCAGCATCGAAAGGAAAGGAGAAAGTCATCGAGGACTAAAACGGGAGAATTACGGTTAGTAGAAGTCAAGTGTCCCAGCTCAGCATCCAGAACAATCCCGACTCCAACAGAAATTGGGTGATGTATACTTTCTTTTGGGCAAAGGTGGCATGTACATAGGTGTTGTTTAGTCACTTAAATATGTATATTACTTTGAGTAGTGAAGGATGAATTATAAGATATAGATGGTTAAATGAAATGGCAAGGAAAGTACATGATATTTTGATACATGAATATTAAGTTGTTAAATGAATGAAGTTTTTAATCAATTTGAATGATGCTATGATAGTTATTAAGTTAAAATTTTGTTAATGATATAAATATTAGTTATATGAATGTGAAACATTGGTGTTGGTGATTTTGGTTTGAATTTGCAGGAGGTTTAGGTAAAAATAAGCAGAAATGCTGCTGAAATTTTTTATAAAAAAAATTCGGAATACTCGAACAAGTCTCGTTCTACTTTTAATACGTGTTTGAACTTCGAGAGTCCAAGATAGGGACTTAATTATTATATTATACTATGAAAGTTATATTAATTGTAAATTATTCGTAAGTTGTCTGATATGTCCGATAATGCCTCATAACCTCATTCCGGCGACGGTTTGGGGTTAGAGGGTGTTATAATTATAGATATAGATAATCACAAAATCAACTTTAATTTAAAAGGAACAAAGTTGCTTGATACCTAATAATTTATTAATGGAAATAATTAAATCGGCATTAATTTTATTTTTTTACTCACTTTTTAATTTTTCATATATAAGAACTAAATTATTCCATGAAAGAAAGTAAATTGCTTACGTCCTTGTAATCTAATTACCTCTTATGTGTTTATTTTGATTAGAGTTAATTGCATCAAACATTTTAAATTATAATATTTTTATTCTAAATCATTTTTTAAATTTTTAAATGTTTTAATTATATCTTTAAACTATCGATGTTATATTAATTAGGTCCTTTCATTATTAAAAATTATACATAAAATTCTATGTGACACAATTTAGAACAAAAATTTAAAAATAAAATAAAATGTTTCGAAAAGAAGGTGTGCATGTGAACAATTGTTTTTTTAAAAAGTTTTAAAAATCTGAAAATCAAGATTTTTTTACATTATCTATTTTTATAATATCCATTTTTCTTTAAAATTTTTATTTTATGTTATGTTATATAAAATCTTATATATTATTTAATAGTTAAATTAATAGTTTTAGTAATAAAAAGATGTTATTAATATAAAATTAATAATTTGAGAATAAAGAGGAATTGAAAATAATAATACTATTATTTTAAACTTTTGGAGACCTAGCGTAGACTCCTCAAGTCAATTGTTTAATAGGTGGGAACGTTACACACTGAATTTCCATTGACAACTGGCATGCGTGTATGTCAAAAATTCCCACTAATAATAATGGATTATTAACAAATCGACGGAGGACCCATTCAACATTTTACTCTTTATTTTTGCAAAAGTTCGATATATTAAAGATTTTATTAGAAATTCGGTGATAATTATCTTTTTTTTTGTCAAATATATCAATTGTTGAAATTAACATTTATGAAATAAAATTCAAAATTTTAATTATAACATTTTCTAATAATTATCAAGAAAAGTTAAATTATTATTAGGTTTTTTAACACCAAAAAATACATATATACAAAAATTAAAATATGCACCCAAAAAAATTGATACATTTAATATATGATTAAATTTAATATTAATTTTTTTAATAGTTTTTACTTAAAATACATTTTAATTTTGTTTAGATTTTAGAACTTTTTAATTTTTAAACTTCAACCAAGGATGACTGTATTTATAGCAACTAAATTGCTTTTGAATTTAACAATTTTTCATAAAAATTAAAGTAATTATCAATTATCTTTTTTACTCACATTTAAAACTAAAAAAAAAACTAAATGACTCTATTTATTTCGAGACAACTTTATAATCTAAATAATTATTTTAAGTATTTAATAAAATATTAATATTGTTTAAAATTGATTGAATTGATCAATTGATCAGAATTAATTGAGTATTAATCTGATTAGATGAATTAAATCAATTATTTGAGGAATCGGTTAAACCAGTGATTAAACTCTCTCTTTTTCTATGATATTTTTAAATCGGATATTAAATTAACTGTAGACTCCAAAAATCAATTATTTGTTAGGTGCGCATGTTGCGGCCATTGGCATTCGGCATACGTTAGTGACTTTATGTCAAAATTTGCACTAATACTAAATTCTACCCCTATTTATTTTCTAAATAATAATGGATGGCAACCAACGTATAGATAATGTCATGTTAGGTAGGACCCAACGTGGAAACTCTCAAAGAAGAGAAATTGCTTAAAATTGTATTTTTTCCGCTTTCATGCTTCCCTTCCACTCTTGTGATTTTAGCCTTAATTTGGCGATCGCTATTATTATATACCTTCACTTTTTCCATAGTATTTGGCTAAATCAACCACTTTGGATGATTTAATCAAGTCAACCCTTGTACAAAGACTATATCTCGTCTTACATGACTATCAACAATTGTTTCCGTACACCCTCCCAATTATATTAAAACTCTATATAATTCTTACATGCATATGTTGAATGTGATTCATCAAATCTCTTACTCATTCGAACAATTAACTTTACATCAACAATATATAAATACTCTTTCATTAGCTTAAAAATGTAAAATAAATAATTAAATAAAGAAAATAAATGCTCCGTAAAAATGAAAAAGTGTTGTTAAAATGATGAGAAAGCCGAATTAATAAATTTGGTATCAAAATTAGTACATATTTATTAACAAGTTTGATATATTATACTAGTTAGGGGAGAATTCAAATTTGAATTTTGGAGATCACGGTATTACGAGAGTCAATCACAATTCTAAAAGAATTAATTTTTTTAGTCAAAAAATATATTTAAGGGATTATAAAACGGATATAAGCTACCTTGATTTTAAAAAGAAATATTATTTTTTGAAAGAAACATTATTCTTTATTAAATAACATGTAATTTAGTCTATTTGATATTAAATAATATTAAATAATTTATTTTAAATAAAAATAAAAATACAATTGTAATTTCATAATACTTAAATCAATTTAAAAGTAAACAGTTTTATGATTTTGTAGTTAGAAGTGTAATTGCATTTATAAATAAGCAATACATTAGAAAGTTACTTTTCAACCTTTATTCAAATGAAGTACATTATAATATTTGAGGATCAGTAATTTCAGATGGAAATTTGATATTTCTTAATATATTCTCATAAATTAAAATTTGAAAAATTATATAATAGTGAAATTTAAAATTTGTGATTTTAGGATATAATAAAACATTAAATATTTAATAATAAAATACTTGAGAAATTTTTTAAAAAACGAACTGTCAAATATAAACCTTTACATTTTTAGAAAGTAATTACTTTCGGTGGAAATTACGGGCAGCTTGCATCCTCTATTAGTATATGAACTGGCTATTGACTTTTGATTTTAGTCAATTTACCCCTCCAATAACGTTTTGTTCAATATTTACGAGGCTCTGTCCTATAATCTAAATTTAGAAATTCTTGATTGATTGTGGTGTTATAAATTAATTAATGAATCGATGTTATAATTCAATTGAAAAAATATTAAAAATTATAAATTTTGTCAAATTGTTATCATGATAAGAGTTTTAAGTCGTAAGTATGAGCGTTCAAGTTCAATCTCAAACAACCTTTACTTTGAATTATAAAAAAAAAATTAAGATAATGCTAAAAAGCGACATTTTAATTATTCAATAAAAAATATGCCACTTCAAATTTTTTAAAAAGAACTTCTAATAAATATCATATATTTTCTAACATTAGATCAATTCTCCTCAATAATATCCTAACCTTAGTTAGTGTTGATTAATTAAATAAAAAGGAAAATATTTGATACGCTATCAGTGAAGTTTTTAGATTCCACAAGCAGAGTAATATCTTATAAGGGGTGTAATAAAATACTAAAACAATAAATATTTTTTTAGAAAAAAGATACACATGTCAAATTTTTAAAGTTTAGTGTGGAATAAAAAAATATATACTGTCAGTGGTATCAAATACTCGCCCTAAATAAAATTAATTTAAAAAATTAAATAAAATTAGCAAACAATAATAGTAATGCAAGGTTTATGGTTTTTTGTTTAACTATATTTATGATTTATGGTATATTGGATTAGAATTTAGAATTTAAGATTTAAGATTTTAAAGAAAAGATTATTATTTTAAGATTTTAGATTTTGGGGTGTGATGTTTAAGGTTTTAAAATTATATAAAAAAATATTTCAATTTTATTAACTTTAGAGTTAAAATAGTAATAATAATTAATTTGATGTTTTTGAATGTATTATATTATTCATGAACTCTAAAAAAATATGATGTGGCATGACATAATTGGATGTCTAAAAAGTCACTTTTGGAATCATTCTAATCTATGTTAAACTTTTTTTTTTAATAAAGTTAGTCATATTATTATAATAAACGTTTTTGTCTTATTTTTACAGATAGATCATGGAACATGAACTTCACACATTGTAGTTTTTAAATGTTAAAAGTTTATCATTATAACCAAACCTTTTGTTATATAAAATTTTAATAAATATATATTATATTTTTTCATTCCCGTCACGTGTATACTAATTTAAAGTAATTGATTTTTTTTGAATAATTAAAAATATGTTCAGAAAAACATATTATATAAAATAATAAAAAATAAATATAAATAATTATATTATTAATAATTAATAAATACATAAAAATAATGTTACTTTTATGAATATTATTAATTATATGTTAATCAAATTATAGCTAGTTATAAATTATTTATTAAACGAAGTTTAAGTAAATACAAAAAACTTGTCGATGAAAATAGATAAATGAAATCTTTTTGTTTAATTCATTTATTAAACAAACCTCAAAATTTTAACCTTTTATTAATTTACAACCCAAAAAATTACAAACTAAAATTACACTATGATGGCCCAAAAAGGGGTTTCATAAGCTAACTATATTGCTTTTAGGTTGCAACTTCATTAAATTGTAGAGAAATATTAGGAAAGAAACTTCACATGGTATGTATGTGTGTATATATATAATGGAGTGTGGTTGGTAGATGAGAAATTAAGCTGGACCATGGGTACCACTATCATTTCCCCGACTTTCCTCTCTGCGTATCTTCTTCTTTTATGCCTTGTCTGCTGTTTGAAGGAGGGGTATGGCTTGGGACGGAGAGCAACTGCAGAGAGCCACCACCTTGAGCACAGCCATACAATCCAAGTCACTTCTCTTCTGCCCTCCTCTATTTGCAGCCCCGCAACCAAAGGTTAATTACCTCAACTCTCTCCCACACTAACCGACCACTCAATTACTTTAGGTTTTTACAGCAAAATTACTCGTTAACATTATGCTATTGTTGAGTCCCCTGTGCTGGCTGGCTAGCATCATGTCAGCGGGATTGTCTTTCTTGATTGTACTCGTACATGGAAGGACTCCATGCAAAGCGAAAGAAGTACAGCCCATTAAACTCCACATTTGCCTTCTACCCACTCCTCTAACACCGTCTTTTGCCAATCCCTAAGAAACTTTAGCATAATTGTCTGCGTTCTGAGACAATATTATTACTTACTTTTTTTTTTCTTTGACGATGAATGTTCCCTTTATTATTAAAATACTTTTATTTCCTGCTAAAAGAAAGAAAATAAAGGAAAGTTAATTATCCTCAAAAGTACGTACGTAGTTCTGAACTTGAAATCGTAGTCCTTGGGGGCAGCGGGTAGGTTATGTTTTTTATTTTAAACCTATCCTGGTATTATTTGGTCATGAACACTATAAAAAGAAGTTAAAAAATAAGAAAATATTTTGTCCTGAAACATAACTCTGACAGCACAATGAAAAGGAGTTTGGTCGTTGACAAATAATAGTGCATTTCTCCTTGTCACTCACACCTCATTGGCTAAGGTAATGCGTATGAATATGGTGATTGAAATTGATTTTTTTATTGAGGTAGTCTTTCATATTTCAAAATTTTAGTTTTTAAATTAATGATTTTTATTTTTTTTAGAATTAAAATATTTTAAATTCAAGATTTAAATTTAGATTTAGATTTCATAAAAAATTATTTTTTAAATTTAATTATTTAGGATGATTTTGAATATTATTGTTTGAATTGGACTGGACCGGCCAGTTGGATCAGGAACCAACTACGGTACACGTAAGGAAAAAGGCATTAGACTAATTGATTCAGGAATTGATATGGAACAATTGATTGGGCTATTGAACAGATTGGACCAATTTTTTTTATGAATTTTTTAATGATTTATTTAATAAATAGGATGGGGTGGTAAAATCGTTCGAATCAGTCAAATAGACCAAACCAGTTGAATTGACCAAATCGATAAAACTAGTGGCCTAATTATGGATATTATAAATTGAAAGTCAAGGGTTTATAAGTTAAAATAGCGAGAATTATGGTATAAATGTTTTTTTAATATTTTTATTGTATTTAATTAAATGCATCAAGCTTCGTCATTGTTTTTAGAATCGAATTGGTCGGTCAGATTGATTGGGTTGAGAATCGATTGGGGTACTAGTATGGAATAAGGGGTTAGATTGGTGGGCTCATGAACTTGCTGAACCAATCGGACTGGCCGAACTAATGGTCGAACTAGTTTTATCTATTTATATATTTTTTTTATTTTTAATAATTTGTTCAATTGAACTGATTGTATCGATCGAACTGATTGAATCAAGAACTGGTAGTTTGACTGATTCCCCTATCAATCCAATTTTGAAAATCTTGAACTTCGTTGATGATATATTATAAGTAAAATTAATTAATTATTGTTTGGGTTTTGAAGTACGAAAGAAAAGAGAAAAAAAGCAGTTCCCATGTTTTTAAATCAATTTTTAATTTTGAAAATTTCAAGTTTTAAATGGATTTTAGAATCTAAAATTTAATTGTCATGAAATTAGACTTGGATTTGTCCAATTTCAAATCCAACTTTTTATATATTATCCAAGAATTTGAATTTTGAAATCCAAAGTCTAATTTTTTTTATTCAAATAATGGTTTCCAAACAAAATAATCTAAAAATATTAATTTTTTAAAAAATATAATTTTGCTTTGAAAATTACTTTCCTTAGCATATGAAAATTTATTTACTTTGAATAATATTGGGAAAATAATTTCTGATATAATTAAAAAGTTAAAATTTACGAACAAAATTTTTTAATTACGAAATCATAGAAATGTTCTAATTTTATCAAATTAAATTTTGATTTAAATGTCAATTAATTTCTAATTATACCAAGTAATTAATAAAAAGAGAAATACTTTTTCCTAAAAAAAAAGTATCCATCTTTTTTGGTTTCTACCAAGCACATTAATAAACAACATTTTTTACTACTCTACTCCTTTAATTGCTTTTAATTAAATAATATTTTTCAACCTCCAATCATCTTAAATCTCAGAATTCTATGTTTATGGATTTCCTGACTTTCTCAATTGTGGTTAAGACATTTTTCAATCTTTAGCCAAGGGCAGTCACTTGAATCAACATAATATCTATAATAATACCAATTTATAGTAAAGAATCGATGAATCAACTTGGCAAGGACGTGAAACGATGTTAATCCAATTGTTCCATCATCAGAAATTGAGTTAATTTGTAGATTAATTGTACAATATTGTTCTTTCATTACTAAAACATTCTGGTATTGGAATGCATATGTGATGCACGGCTTCCACTTTCAGAATTGAATAAAAAGTCATCTTTACGAGTTGTCCACAAGCATGGTCCATGCTCCCAACTCCATCGTCAAGATAAAGCAAACATCCCCACTGACGCCGAGATCCTTCGACAAGATGAATCCCGGGTCAAGTCCATTCACTTGAAACTTGCCAGGAGCTCAGGCTCGAGCAATGTCGACCAGATTGATGCAACCAACCTCCCTGCCAAGGATGGTAGCGTGGTGGGGTCAGGCAATTACGTAGTTACCGTGGGTCTAGGCACCCCGAAGAAAGATTTAACTCTCATATTTGATACTGGAAGTGACATCACATGGACACAATGTCAGCCTTGCGCAGGAAGTTGTTATCAACAGCTGGATCCAGTGTTTGCTCCTTCCCAATCCTCAACATATTCCAACATTTCATGCAACTCAACAACCTGCACTTCACTGACTTCTGCAACAGGTAACTTTCATGACAAACTTGCCGAGATAAATTTTCATGTAAGAGAAAAGGGAAACGAAAGTTTTATGAGTATGAATGGGACTGCGGCTACTCGGGTGAGAAAAATTGTTGATTCGTTGTTATTAATTATTATATTATATGCTTTCAGGTGTTAAACCTAGATGTTCATCGTCTGCTTGTGTCTATGGCATTCAATACGGAGACATGTCTTTCTCAATTGGATTCTTTGCTAAAGAAACGCTCACCTTGACATCATCTGATGTATTCAAGGACTTTCTATTTGGCTGTGGCCAAAACAATCAAGGTCTTTTCGGACGAGCTGCTGGTTTGATAGGACTTGGACGAGATAAATTATCTCTACCTTCACAAACAGCCTTAAAATACAAGGGAGTCTTCTCCTATTGCTTGCCGTCATCTGCCAGCTCAACTGGTTTCCTCAGTTTTGGCGACACTGGTACCTCAAAATCCGTAAAATTCATAACATTGTCCACAGTCTCCCAACGTTCAGCCTTTTACGGAATTGACATTACTGGAATAAGTGTTGGTGGACAAAAACTATCAATTGCAGCCTCTGTTTTCACTGCTGGTGGTGCCATCATTGACTCTGGAACTGTCATCACCCGGCTACCGCCCACAGCCTACGTGGCACTGAGCTCAGAATTTAAGAAACAGATGAGCCAATATCCAATGGCACCAGCTTCAAAGCTGCTGGACACATGCTATAACTTTACCAAGTATTCTTCAGTTAACGCACCTAAGATTAGCTTCTTCTTCAGCGGCGGTGTTGAGGTGCCTATTGCAGCTGAGGGAATATTTTTCGCTACAAGTATCTCACAAGTGTGCCTAGCGTTTGCCCGCAACAATAATGACACAGATATAGGGATCTTTGGGAATACACAGCAAAAGACATTGCAAGTGGTATACGATGTTGCTGGTGGGAGGCTTGGGTTCGCTACAGGGGGATGCACCTAAGTTTTCAAAGCTAATTGAGAAGAAAATCTTCGAGTTAGCTGTCGAATCATAAGTCATATAATATAATAGTAAGTTTGGCTTAAGATTGAAATAAACGATGCACTAGTAAAACTTATCAGTACTCTACTCCCTAGGTGGATACCTGTCTGCGTTGTTTACCCATCTATCATTCAGGAAAATAAATTGTTCGCTGCAAAATTATGTTCAATGATGTATGATTTTGTATGGCAATGTTAAACCTCCAAATCTTAAAGTATGAATCTCTTGAATGAATATATCTATATCTGGCGCAAGTTTAAGAGTTAAGGAATAAAAGCTTCAGTTTCAGCAGGTTCTAGGATAATAACTCGAAAAGGGGCAAGCCCAAGATCCCTATTTGAGTACAAGAGCAGTCCGCATTTTATCCTGGATCATTGCTTGTTTTCCCTCCCTCGATCTTATACTTTCAATCCTTGGTTTGTCCAAGCACAGCCCTAATAAGTAATCCTAGTCTTTCTTGAAAATATGTGTGTATACACACACATCGTCTCCCCCGTTGACTTTTGACGTTCACGTTAGGTGGTTACTGTTCCAATTACAAACATATTTTATTGCTAGTGTATCAGCCATTAATTAAGTCAGCCAAATTTCCATTGATGTTATCGTCTCTCTCCAATGGCTGCTTGATTCATGGCCCACGGTCACTCAAGTAATATTGTACACATGAAATTATATGAATCTAATCCCAATTTTACCACCTATTTTTAATTAAATATGCGAGATTCATTGAAAGAGAGTGCAAAGCTGTGGATCTGATCAAAGCCCATTGCAAGAGAAACTATGGATGGCTTGGGCTCAGCTGATCAAGGGGCCCAGGAAAGCCATCAAGGTTCAAAAACAGAAAACTCCAAAATGAAAACCATACGGTTCCAAAACAAAGCATAATCAAAAGAGAACCAAGGGACGGAGCAGGGCAGAAAATGCCGCAGCAGAAAACCGTGCATTCCATCTAAATGGGAAACTTTGCATACATACGAGAAACTTAACTTTGCCAATGCCTATTGTGATTGTACTAAACTTTGACTGCATTCCTAATTGTCTGCTAATTCCCTCGTCCTCGTCTTGCTGAGTCTCTGCTCTTCGTGCAAGACTACATATGCGTTCCAAGGGACAAATATTAGTTTGGATGGCAAGTATTTTCACTATATTCTTCACGTTAATTCTCTATTAGCATCAGCCGCTTGCCACTCATTTATCCAAGGTTATATTAATTTAGTAATATACTCCTTAATCATACGCAGATTTTGCTTTTACTAATGTCTTTACCTTCTATATATTTTGTTACTGAACCTTATCCATTATATGCATCTTAATTGAACAAACAAGTGTACACATCCCCTTTTATATGTTAACCGCTGGGAAGGTGGTGAGGAAGTGCCGATGAATCTGCAATGGAAGGAAGCTGTTGTGTTGGGCTTGGCTTGTTTTCGTGTGATTCTTTGTTCTGCAATTGTGGAACACTCATTTCTTCTCGATTTTTTGTACCGACTGCTGCAGTCTTGTATTTTCATTAGCTAGTGTCCCGCTAAGGAACAAGCAAGGGAAAACGTGTTCTAGTTCAGCTTAGTTATTGCTACTAAGATTTGTTACTCCACGGAGAAAAGTGGTACAGACAAATTAATTGGCTTTGGCTTCTTGGCAATGATCCACTTCCATATCCAAAAGACTAAAATAGATTATAGCGTGGAGATTTCCTCATTTCTGACTCTCTCTAGTGCCAATCGCTGGTTTCACTATGATATAAATGACTACATAATTGAGGAAATTAAATATTTAAAAAGGTCAGCTGCTTTTGAAGATTCTGGGATGAATCGATTTTCAAGGAAATATAAATTTGAATAATAGAAGCTTTCTTGATAAGAATGTGCTCAGGCCTGAGGCACCACTACCTGTTTGTTTTGTTTGAAGTCTGAAAAGTAAAAAGTAAAATGCATGCCCCTTATCCTTTGAATTAGTAGCCTACCATCCATTTCTATAATTCTATTCTATTCTATCCAATCCCCACTAGCATCGATGGATGATTTTTATACTTAAATCAAATATTTGCACCACAAATTAAAATATGATATATTTATGAGATAAAATCTTGCAAATCTATTAGTCTTTAAATTAAGATAGATTAAATTTACCACTTAATTAAATAAGCTTTAATGTCTATGAATGTTCTAATCCCGTGACACTAGAACCTTATACATCAATAGTTATTGTCTACAAATATTTCAAAATCTACTTATGAGAGGTAATAATTACGGCTATATTCCCAACAGCTTTTATACTATGAGCATTAGCTACTTTATTTACCTTATCTAGGTGGTAACTAATAGTCAAATTAGAATTCTTTAATAAACCTTATCTAGGTGGTAACTAATAGTCAAATTAGAATTCTTACTTCTTACCATTTTCATGGTATCGTATTCAACTTTTGATAAAGAAATAGATATTTTAATTTATTGTGATATATAAAATATCGAAAATTAATTACGAAGTTTTAAAAATAAAAACATCGAAAATAATGCACAAATTTTATGGGTTAATAATTTTGAATATTCTAATTTACGATCCCATTTCTTAATATCATGTAATTTCTAAATAATATAACCATACCATATAAAACAACATACTTCATTTATTTTGAATTAAACTCCAACCCTTGAAACAATATTTGACCACATTTAAACGTAACTTGGAATATAAATTTCAAGCTCTTACTGTTTTCTTCATCTTACCCTTCATCAAAGTTATACTGTTTGCATAAATTTTGTCCCTATAGCTGGAATGCAAAGAGTATGTGGAGGAGTAGAAGCAAATGGTGTGCACCAAACTCAGTTTTCTTTTTCATTGATAACTGCAAGTATTTGCCAATTCAGAGCATGCAATTTTGTACACTTTAATTCATTAATTGCATAGCCAATCCATACAAGTTAAATTGTCTATGACGCAATAATTTGATTGTTTGTTGCAAAAATAATTAACGAATTGAACCCTCACCTAATTCCGTTCCATTTCCTTTTCCTTGTAACATAATCAAGTGGGAACCTTGCAAGATGATAAGATGGTAGCCCATCAAGCTCTCACTTACAATGGGGACACAAGAAAAGATTCCAGCTTCCAATTTCAATCACCACCCAATAGAAAAAATAATGCTTGGTTGGGTTACAGCCAAACGGGATTCCACTCCATCGCTTACAAAAGTTCAAAGATTCCACCTATATTAATTCCCACTAGCAATGCTTATACTGACCAAAACTAGTTTCCGAACATGTATAATTGAGGACTGGACCCTACTGCTTCATGTCTTTCTAGGCAACACTGACAAGGATGTCCAATAACTTTGAAGATTCATGGAATTTCCAAGCTACTTCAACTAATTGGTATATTGGGTTCCTCTTCTTTTCACCAACATTCTTCAACTAGAATTTTTATAAACTTATGTATTAGGTACTGAAGCTTCTGTGGGTTTGCCATCCTATCAAACATTTTCATAATTCAATTAATTCATAGGATTACATAAAACAATATTTAATAAAATTGAAATTTAAATCCAATATTTATAATCTTTATTTGTAAAAGTATATTAAATTTTTAAAAAAGATTGCTGTTCCCGAGAAGGAGTGATTCTAATGTGATAATGAGTGTGGATAAATGTATTAAGGAAAGTTGGAAAAGATTTTCTTTTTGGTAAATTGCAATGTTTGGATAGGTTAAGCAGCACTTTCAGCTATAATTATTTTAAGCTTTGGAGGTCTAACGTGGACTCCTCAAGTCAATCATTATTTGTTAGCTGCATGCATATATTATGTCCATTGCCCATTTTAGTTATTCGTAGTGCTTGGAATTTCCATTCCCATCTAGCATGCGTCTATGACTCTATGTCATAACTTCCACTAACACATATACTAAATTCTACCACTATATAATAATAATAATGGTAATTTCTAATTTATAAAATTATTCATGGGTCGGATTGAATTACGTTTAAAAATGAAACAATTTGAGTAAAAATATAGGCCCAAAAATTAGATTTGAAAAAAAAATAAGGTGCATTTAGAAAATAGACTGGGCCTCGAGTAAGTTTTTTTTGGGTTAGATCAAACATGAATTTGCAATAAAAAAACCTTGTTGTTTTTTTTGCTATTTTTTTTTCACTTTTTACCATTGTTTTATTACTCTTTCACTATTATGTTGCTACTATCCTGTTGTTAATGTTTAGATATTATATACCACTTATTTTATTGTTAGCTTTGTTACTATTTTAAAAACATTTCCTTGTCAAGTTGTATTTATCTTAATGTTATTTAAGTATAAAGACTCTTTTTAATTTATTTTCAATTTGTTGGGAAACATTTAATTTAATATTTTTAGTATATTTGGTGTATTATATTTTTTAAATTTTTATATAAAAAATTAATACGATCAGACCGGCCAAAATTTTAACATTTTTATCTGAATTAACTTAGATAAAAATTTAGACCCATTTTTATATCAGATCTGAGCCTAGAATTCTGTTTGAGTCGGCCCGACAATGAAAAAACTCTAATAATAAAGAATGAATGAAATTAGATAATATCACACGAATAAATATCATTATAGGCAGGACCCGATGTGGGAATTCCGAAAGAAGAAAATAGGCAGTCTAGGCATAATTTAGGCTCCATTCCAAGCTATAGCATTAACCTGGTGCGGTTTATTTTAAGGAAAAAATTACTTAAAATTTGCCCCATTCTTTTGGTTTACAATTTCAGGCATCCCCTTCATTTTGTAAGAACTCATTCAAGATGTTAGCCTTAATTTGGGAAATATTATATAAGAGGTACCCCACGAGGAGTTGCTATCGATACAGCTAGATTGAAAGTCCAATTAAGAAATTAAAGAAAAAGGGCTTGATGGGATTAGTTCACATAAATATATAAAAAATACAAAAACTAAAAGACAGAGAAAGAAAATAATAAAGCAAAAGAAGTTGCTTGATCAATAATCATGTTCGTATAAAGTATAAACAATTTGTTTCTTGTATTTTTCAGATAACTATCACCATTTCCATTTGAGAATTTCATTAGACGAATTATATTTTTCACATTAGCCGGCTGCTCATAAAAACACATACGCCTGGATTTTGTGATAGAATTTGAAAACAAAATTCTATTCTTTTCCCATTAAAATCATTAAACACCTCTTTTTTTTAATAAAAAAATATACCTTTATCACCTTTAAATCCCAATAATGTCTAAACACACAATAATTAACGTTGCTGTGGTTTCAAATTGTCACTATTGTCCCGAAAATACATTGCAGTTCGGCACTGTTAATTTTAAGAACACTTCTCAAATCTGGCATTAATTTGCAGCATTAGGGACCCAATTTTGAGCAAGCAACAAACGAACATTAAATCAGATTAATTAATTCCAGGGTTGATATTGCTGCCGTGAAGAAGCTTCTGATTTGATGTATACAGAACAAATCAAAGATAATATTGTTGCCAAAAAGAAAAAGGCTTTAAACTTAGGGTGAAATAAGGAAATATATTGCTTTTAGGTCACAACTTCACCAAGCTGTAAAGAAATCTTAGTTTGGACAATAACAATTGTAATCAACGAAACTTTAACACACCATGAACTCAAAACTTAGCATAGCTCTTCCCAAGTACCGTGCTTGGTAGGCAACGTGTTGAGTGCCTATTAGTAGAGTAGTTTGTTAATTGTGCATTATGATATATGATCCAAGGATGACGTGTAAGAATGGGTAACCTATATCTTGTGTCTCCACTCTCATACAGAATATATATAATGGAGTGTGCTTGTAAGATGAGAAATTAAGCTGGACCATGGGTGCCACTATCATTTCCCCGACCTTCCTCTCTGCTTATCTTCTTCTTTTATGCCTTGTCTGCTCTTTGAAGGAGGGGTATGCCATGGGACGAAGAGCAACTGTTGCAGAGAGTCACCACCTTGAGCACAGCCATACCATCCAAGTCAGCTCTCTTCTACCCTCCTCTATTTGCAGCCTTGCAACCAAAGGTTAACTACCTCATCTCTCTCTCGCTCTCTCACACACCAACCAACCAGGCTTGAGCTAGCTCTTGGCTTGTTCATTACTTTAGTATTTTACAGTAAAAACAATCATTAAGATCATGCTTTATTGAGTCCACTGTGCTGGCTGGCGGGCTAGCATTCATGTCAGTAGGATCGTATTTGTTGATTAAGCTTATCGTTATACTCAACGTATATAGTCATGTCTGCTGTCTGCTGCTTTGCCAGTTGCAGAGCAGTAGTTAGCCTTTCTTCTCTTTTCCCTGGTCCATTTAGAATAAGTCATTTTCAATAGTCTTTTTTGGACAAAAGAATAATTTGTTCATTTATCCAAAAGAAGTAGCCAAGCTGCTACGACAAAAACACCATGCCAGTAGTAGCAGTACAGCACACATACTAAGCTAATTAAACCTAGAGATTCGTTCAAAAGAAAAACACAGACATGTTCAGCACCCAAGCACGGCAGAGATCGTTTTTAAACAAGTGTCTAGCAATATTTCTAATTCCATAAAGCCTGAAACAAAATAGACAAAAAGCAGCAGTGTGCTATTTTTCCCTCCATAAATCTTGTATTTTCTCCTTTCCAGATACTGTAAAAGGGAAGCTTTCCATGCAAAACGAAGAATTACAGCCAATAATACAAT
Organism: Gossypium hirsutum; assembly: GCF_007990345.1. Lineage (NCBI taxonomy): Eukaryota > Viridiplantae > Streptophyta > Magnoliopsida > Malvales > Malvaceae > Gossypium > Gossypium hirsutum. The sequence goes on from NC_053428.1 coordinate 5,980,134, forward strand.
TTCCTTTTTGGACTTGAATTGAGTCCATTGAAACTCCACTAACCTTTTCGTACTTGGAATATATGCCAACCGACTCTAACCAGTGCCACACCCGTAGGACCCTCTTTTCCAATCCGTAACAAACTTGAGCTAAATTGATTGTCCTTCTTGATGACTTTTTAAGGCAAAGATAAATTTCATTATTTGAATTTAATAATGAGTTTTTCATTAATTATTAAAATACATTTTTTTCTTTAGAAAAAAAGGGTAAGTTAATTATTATCCTTAAAAGTCCTAGTCCATGGGAGGCCAGAGGTAGGTTATGCTTTGAGGCCAGTTCAAGCATTGTTTAGCGACTTTGGTCATATGAAAAGATATAAAAAGAATCTAAAAAAAAGTAAAGGAATAATTTTGTCTTCAAACATTGCTCTGACAACATAATGAAAAGGAGTACGGTGTTGGATAAATACTCGTTGCTCGTAGGCAGTGCAATAGCTAAGGTAAGGTGCATGAATATGATTGGTGATGCAATGATTGAATCTAAGGAAAACTTTTCATTTTTCTCCCTTTTTTTTATGATTTCAAAGCTTTTGGAACTAATATTTTGAAATTTTTAATTAATTGCAAAGATTTAAGGAAATTTGGTTTTGTTTTTCATTAATTCAAAAGATTAGCTAACCACAATCTTAAATCTCAGATAATTATATGTTTTTGGATTTCCTGATTTTCTGTATTGGAAAGCAATGCTCTGTTGTCGTTAAAACATTTTTCTCAATCTTTAGGTAATGCATTATTGGGCAGTCACTTTCATCAGCGATATATCATACCTAATAATAGCAATTTAATAGTAAATTATCAATGAATCAACTAGGGAAGGATGTGAAACAATATGTTAATCCATTTTTTCATAATCAATTTTAAACAAATAATTTGCATTGACCCCATCATATATTAATTAGCAGTTTTAATTTTATCTTTAATTCTTAAAACATTCTAGTATTGGAATGCATATGTGATGTATGGTTTCCACTTTCAGTATTAGACAAAAAGTCATCTTTACAAGTTGTCCACAAGCATGGTCCATGCTCTCAACTCTATCATCACGATAAAGCAAATATCCCCACTCACGCCGAGATCCTCCTCCAAGATGTAGCCCGGGTCAAGTCCATCCACTCAAAACTTGCCAAGAGCCTAGGCTCTACCAAAGTCGACCAGACTGATGCAGCCAATATCCCTGCCAAGGATGGCAGCGTGGTGGGGTCGGGCAATTACGTAGTTACCGTGGGTCTAGGTACCCCGAAGAAAGATTTAACTCTCATATTTGATACTGGAAGTGACATTACATGGACACAATGTCAGCCTTGTGTAGGAACTTGCTATAAACAGCAAGATCCTGTTTTTGCCCCATCCTTGTCCTCAACATATTCCAACATTTCATGCAGCTCAACTACCTGCAATTCACTGGCTTCTGCAACAGGTAACTTTCATCGATTTTGTTGCATATCTTTCAAGCCTGGATTCAAATAACTAGATAATTCGTTGTTATTATATACTTTCAGGTAACACACCTGGCTGTTCATCATCAGCTTGTGTCTATGGCATTCAATATGGAGACTCATCTTTCTCAGTTGGAATCTTTGCTAAAGAAAAGCTCACCTTGACATCAACTGATGTGTTCGATGACTTTCTATTTGGTTGTGGCCAAAATAATCAAGGTCTTTTCGGAGGGGCAGCCGGATTGATAGGACTTGGCCGAGATAAATTATCTCTACCTTCACAAACCGCCTCTAAATACAGGAAATACTTCTCCTACTGCTTGCCATCATCCTCCAGCTCAACAGGTTTCCTCAGTTTTGGCTACGGTGGTGTATCGAAATTCGTAAATTTCACAACGTTGACCACTATCTCCCAAGGTACATCCTTTTACGGAATTGACATTGTTGGAATAAGCGTTGGTGGCAAAAAACTACCGATATCAGCCTCTGTTTTCACTGCTGGCGGCTCCATCATTGACTCTGGAACTGTCATCACCCGACTACCACCGACAGCATATACAGCACTGAGCTCTGAATTTAGGAAACTGATGAGCCAATATCCAAAGGCACAACCACTTTCAATCCTGGATACATGCTATGACTTTACCAAGTTTTCTTCGGTTAGTGTACCTATGATAAGCATCTTCTTCAGAGGGGGTGTTGAGGTTCCGATTGCCGCAAAGGGAATTTTGTATGTTAATACTATCTCGCAAGTGTGTCTAGCGTTTGCCGGTAACAATGACGACACAGATGTAGGGATCTTTGGGAATACACAGCAAAAGACACTGCAAGTGGTATACGATGGTGTTGGAGGGAAACTTGGGTTTGCTACAGGGGGATGCTCCTAAGTTTTTTAAGCTAATTGAGAAGAAAATCTTCGAGTTAGCTGTCAAATCAAAGAATAATTCATATGATAGCAAGATTGGCTTAAGACTGAAATAATCAATACACCACTACTTCAAATGTCGGATTCTTCTCTGCTTTTTTCTTCCCATACATCATTCAAGAAAATAAAATGTTTGCTGCAATTTATGTACAGTGATATAAAAATATGGTTTCGTGTGACGTTGTTACACCTTCAAATAGTAAAACACGTATCTCTTTCTTGAATTAAAAAAAAATTAATGGATACATTGGCTCTCAATCATTACTTTTGTATATAATTTTAACAGACCTGCATGTTGAATGCATTAGACAAGCATTAGGCAATAACTCAAATCCCATTTCAGTGAAAAACGGAAGAGGGGCAAGCCCAAAGTTGCCAATTGGGTACATGACAGCCCATATTCAATATCTTTCTCCCCATTCTCCTCATTGGAAGTCAAGGATCAAGCACATAGGCTGGACTAGTAATGACTTTTGACGTTGACTTGGGGGTGTCATTCCTTCTCCAATTACGATGTTGCTGTTAAGTTTGGCAAGTTTCCATTGAATCTATCCCATTGGCTGAGTCCACTCAAAGTAATATCTTTTTGATAATGGGTAGGGTAAGAGCTGTTTAAAGATTATATCAATTGAAATCTTGAATACATTTGTTTTAGCACTTTACCTGTTGTTTAACCCACAAAATAATATATATTATAGAAATACAAGTAATATTTTTTATGAAAAAGAAAAACACAAGTAATATCAAACTCAAGTTTTAATATTACACCCACTATTTTATATAAGTTGTGAATTGAATTAATTTGAATAATTTTAGTATTTGTATTTTTTGAATTTGATCACTTTTAGTTTTTATATTTTTTTTTAAATTTTGAAATTTTATTCTTCATCAAACCGCAGTAGCTAAATCTATTTGGTAAAATTTCCCTATAAGTCTTGTATTATGCGTAAAATTGTATATTTAGTCTATGTTTTTTAATTGAGTCATTTTTAGTCGCTTTATTTTATGAATTTCAATCTTAATTCGTTAAATCTATTTAACTAATTTTTTGTGTGAGTAATATATGAAAGTAGTAAACTGATATGGCATTACACATGCCATAATATGTTGATCGCATCAAAATTCTAAAAATACAAAAATTTGAAAGTGATCAAAGTATAAGAATTTAAATCCATAACTTACCCCATAGCTTAGGGGCTAATAGTAGAGTTTAACTAAGTGTTCCTAATTTTATTTGTTTTTTGTCCTCAAAAGTTTTCATTTCTATAAAACTTTATGTACTAACCTTTTAAAATTTACAGTAAATTGGTCACTAAATTATTAGTAAATTTATATTTTGATCAATTAATTTTAAACAAGTTATAAAATATTAATAAACTATTCAAAAATTTTTATTTAAACCATTGGACTGTTAAGCTTTTTTAAAAAAGGAAAAAATTGACTAGCGAGCGTCAAGCGACGATTTAATGATCAATACAGTGGATTAATATTCATTAATGAGTAGAATAACATACCTTAGATTCAATTCGATTTTCGGTTAGCGTTAGAGAATGGAGAAAAAAATTGCTTAGATTTTGGTTTAAAGATTCATTGCGTTCAAAGTTATTTCATGAAAAAACTTAATTGTAGAAGAGAAGAAGAATGAGAGCTTTTGATTGAGGGTTTTCGATTGATACATGTGACTTAAATAAAAACTTTTGAATGATTTAATACCATTTTGTAACTTTTTAAAGTTGAACAACCAAAACATAAATTTATCAATCTCTATTAAAGAAAAGAATATTTTTGTTTCACCCTTAAATATTTTGAAAATTTTAAATACTATACATTTTTTTTTGGAATAAGATAAATTTATCTTTTCTCTTTCTAAATTTTTATTTTGATCCGTAAAACAAATTATAATTTAATATAATAAATTTAATCACACTTTTAATTAAAACCTCAATAATTATTAGGTCAATTAATATTTTTATTCTTATGCTTACGCTCATAAGAAAGAAAAATAAAAGTAGAGACAAGAATGGTTTTGGAAGGCATTTTTATCGCTTTAAACATGTCGAGATTGAATGTGATAATACTGTACTAATGGATTTACTTTTGTCAAGTGGGGGAGATAATAGCAAATTGATGGATTTACGCTTCCTGCATCAACTCTTAAGAAAAAAGTGGAAAGATGGCTAAATGCGTTGCAACAGGAAGTTCAAGTCTGCATATATTTGAACACCCCCGACTGCAATTCAAAGCTTATTGATTGCTAATCGTATCATGTCGATGCCGAATTAAGCTTTAATTGATTATTATTTTCGCTGTATATTGTATCTTTTTACCTAAAAATTTAAAAAAAACCATTATATTATTTAATACAAATCATAATATTTTATGAATTAGTGTAGTTCATAATATTCTTTTATTTAATACCTCAGCCCGGCCACTTGTTTCTATTCCTTGCCTCCCCATATTTGGACTAGAAATGATTACAAGAATATTTTTTGAGAGAATAATTGCAACATTATAATTAAATAGTGGAGATGCAAAATGTGGATCTTGTTGACTATATTGTATCTCCAAGTCCAACCAATTAAAGGATCTAATTATGGTTGACTTTGACTATAATCGCATGTCCAACTTTTGCTTCCCAATAATCTTACCTTTGTGTTGGAAATTTGATAATCAATTAAATAACAACTACAAGCATTATAAAAGTAAAGGTATTCCCAACATCGATATATGTAGGTGAGAAAGAAGCAGGTAGCACCGATCATTTGAAATATCACATAGGAGGAGTGGTACAATTTTGTCAATGGCGACTATGATTGTACCAAACTCTATAGCTTTCCAACTTTCTGCTAATTCTCTCTTCTTCCTCTTCCTCATTATCTTCTGCTCTTCCTGTAAGACTACATATGCATTCCAAGGGACAAAAAGCAAGTCTTTTCACCATATCCTTCACATTAATTCTCTACTCCAATCAGCTGCTTGCAACTCATCTACCCAAGGTTAATTTCGAAATCGCTTGTTCTTTGTTCTTTCATTAAAATATATGTTGCATGAAATCAAATATACTTGATTGAAGAAACAAGGATAAACAGCTTTGAATTTCAGGTCTTCAGCACCAAAAATCATCTTTACAAGTTGTCCACAAGCACGGTCCATGCTCTCCGCTTCATTTAGACAGAGCCAAAACACCTCCCACTCATGCAGAGACTTTCTTCCAAGATGAAGGCCGAGTTAGATATATTCAATCCAGGCTAGCCAACAAATCAGGTTCCAAGGCGGATGTGAAGGTGACTGATGTGGCCAATCTCCCAGCCTGGGATGGCAGAGTGGTGGGCTCAGGGAATTATATAGTCACCGTGGGTATTGGCACACCAAAGAAACAACTGTCTCTCATATTTGATACAGGGAGCGATATCACCTGGACACAATGTGAGCCTTGCCTAGGTTATTGCTATCAGCAGAGGGATGCCAAATTCGACCCCTCTGTTTCTTCAACATATTCCAACGTTTCCTGCAACTCGGTACAGTGCAGTTCACTCTTGTCTGCAACAGGTAATAATATAAATAACTAATTGGAATTCAGAGTTTACTCTTATAATTGAATAGATTATGACGTGAACCAAATGCTATCAGGTTATCTACCTCTTTGCTCGTTGTCAACATGTGTCTACGGAACTCAATACGGAGACTCTTCTTTCTCGACCGGATTCTTTGCCAAAGAAAGGCTTACCTTGACGCCATTTGATGTGTTCGACAACTTTCTTTTCGGTTGTGGTCAAAACAACCAAGGTCTTTTTGGTGGTGCAGCTGGTTTGCTGGGACTTGGCAGAGATCAGTTATCTTTACCTTCACAAACAGCCAGGAAATACAACACAATTTTCTCTTATTGCTTGCCATCGTCCTCCAGCTCGATTGGTTTCCTAACTTTGGGCAAATGCAAGAGGTACGGCTCGAAATCCGTAAAATTCACTCCATTGTCCACAAGCATTCAAGATTCATCGTTTTACGGCCTTGACATTACTGGAATCAGCGTTGGTGGCAAAAGACTATCGATTTCAGCATCGGTTTTCACCACAGCTGGTGCAATCATTGACTCTGGAACTGTCATCACACGCTTGCCACCGGATGCTTATGCAGCACTACGGTCTGAATTTCGACAAAGGATGAGACGGCATCGAATGGGTAGAGAACTTTCAATACTTGACACATGCTATGATTTCAGCAAATACAAATCTGTTAATATTCCAAAGATAAGTTTCTTCTTCCGCGGAGGCGTTAAGTTGACAATCCCACTCGTGGGGACTTTGTACGTTGCTAATGTGTCACAGGTATGCCTAGCATTTGCCGCAAACAGCGATGCCAGTGATTTGGCGATATTTGGGAATACGCAGCAGAAAACACTGCAAGTGATATACGATGGTGCTGGAGGGAGGGTTGGCTTTGGTACCAAGGGATGCTATTAAGTTAGTAATCTAATGAAGTGAATCTTCAAATAGTCTCCACCATCATACAATAATAACGATGGGATTAAGATTGAATAACTATTATTGGCTAAAGCTATCTTTCAGTAGTATTAAATTTCAACATTTCTGCAACTAGTCTTGTACTCAAATTAAGAAATGATAATAGCAGGGTAAGATTTTGATTAATTTGACTTAACCATGCAATTCCATTCCAAAGTACATGACATGATGGAACAAGATTTGAAAGTTTACAATTACACCCAATAACTTGGAAAGAATTGAAGGAGCGGTAACTTGGCTCTTATTGCATTTCCACTTGCTTGGCGTCATGATCCAACCTTGTACGGTCATGTTGGATCATGGCAGGGTAGGGTGTCAAGGGATTACCCATGTAGAAAGCTGTGGCAAAGGGTAGATGAACTTGGGGAAGAGTAAATCTTTTGTATTTAGGATAAGTATCCTCATTTCAAACATTTATTTAGGATAAGTATCCTTATTTCAAACATTTGTAAGTTTCGTGGTAAAAACGTTTTAGCATTTTTGTAGGGGTGGACAGTCAATAGTTGTTTGACTACCCTTACGACTCATCAATAAACACAGTTCTGGGGGTTGTTTGAAGGTGTGGCCGCCCAGAGCCCAAGGCTAAAAGAAATTTAAAATATTGTTTTCTAGTTATTAAGGGTCCAAATAAATATTTTTAACTTTTAAAAGCTAAGAAAAATCTTTTACCAACTTTTAATGGGTCCAAAAAGCTTTTTTTTAGCTTTTGAGGGCTCCAAATTTTTTTTACTAAATTTTAAGGAACTTAAAAAAAAATTTACAATTTTTTAAGAACCTAAAATCTCATTTTATTATTTTGCTTATGACCCAAAAAATTGTTAAAAACGGTAATACTCATCAATGGGTAAGTAAGTCTTTTGTAACCTGTTCTAATACTTTCAATATAATAAACCCATCTTTTCCTTTGGGAAAACGTGAAGTAATGTGAGAGTATCCACTATGCCCGCGGAATCGGACTGTGGTTTAAGACTAGCCTGTGGCTTGTTCGTCTTGATAGATTATCGAGATTGTTAAGTGTGTGAAAAGCAGCACTCTCTTTACAAATCTCCTTTCGTCTTAGTTTCTCGAAAATTACGGGCAGGTTGAATTTTCTTTTTCTACGTCGACATTCTGCCACTTCAATACTCGGTTGTTATACTGAAATCGTTGATTCATTGTCTTTTGATTTTGCCCCTCGTCTATTTCGACATTCTCTCTCGTTTATGGACCCAACGATCGACAAAACTGGATGCCAAGGATTGGTCTCATCCTTTTGCTTTTTTGACTGGTTCGTGCGTTTACCACCCTTAATTTTATAGTTTGTGGACCCAACGAGAAAGGATCTTTTCTTTCTGTAAGGTATGAAAATGTTCTTCTGACATTAAGTAAAACGTAATTCATAAAATATATAAATTGACTACACTTGACTTACTATTATACCAATCATATTTGATCTTATGGTCTCATCTTCAATGCACTCACACACGATATAGACGCTAATCTACCAAGTCAATCAAAGCTTGCAAAATCTAAAATAAATAATAAAATTTCTTGAAAAAATAAATAAAACATTCTGCAATCAAATTAGTGAGATAGAATCTCCTGCCATCACAAATATCCCTGTATATTTGTTGGGTTAAACATTAATGGCAATAAAACCGACACTAATCAGATGGCTCCCTGTAACTATGAGCTGTACAGGCAGCCCCTACATTAAAAGCTGGTCATTGTCTCTTGTTCATCATGACTGCAAAAATGTATAAAAGTCATCTCATTCACCATGTAGAGTTGCGCGGAAGTGTGTGAAAGAGTAAAATTATTGTACTGAAAAATCACACTAAGTTCAATTCCCAGGAAAGAGAGGTGGATCACGAGGATCGCTTACATACCAGATCTTTCCTAGCCAGAATATCCCTCTATCGTAATTTAATAGCACAATAAATCACTACAATGACACTTGCAAAATATGCAGAACAAAAATAAAGAACACTAGAATTTTAACGAGGTTCAGCAAATTTTGCCTACGTCCTCGGGCACTACCAAATATATTTCACTCCAAAAATACAAGTGAAAGTTTACAAATAGGGAGAGAGAACAATTGCCTTAAGTAGAGAATGGCAAGTGTGGGATGAAGAAAGTAAGAAATGGTTAGGCCTATTTATAGTTGAGGTTCAAGGATCAACTTGCAATGTCCCTATACAATTAGGGACCAAAATTGCAATTATCCCATGCCAACTTTTAACCCAACTTGCCAACCAATTTTACTTTCTACTTTCGGTGCCCACCCTTTTTGACTTTTCAAACAATGGGTGGGTTCTAATAATCTCCACCTTGAAGATTTGATTAGGATAATCTTATCTTCACACAATTCTTTCTGCATTTGACAACAATACTTGATAGTGCCTTCTTCAACTGTTAAACTTGCAGGATATTAATCAAGTTCAAACAATGTTCGAACTTGGTTGCTGTTACCACCTTGGTCATCATATCTGCGGGATTATTTGCAGTCTTGATCTTCTGAAGACAAATTTTCCCCTCTTCAATAATTTCCCGCACAAAATGGAATCGTACGTCGATATGTTTTGTACGTGCATGATAGACTTGATTCTTTGCTAAATGAATAGCACTTTGACTATCACAATACACGTTAATATGCTCCTGAACCAACCCCAAGGTTTTAGCCATACCTTGTAACCAAATAGCCTCCTTTACAGCCTCTGTTACAGCCATGTACTCGGCTTCTGTGGTTGACAATGCAACTGTAGACTGTAGTGTAGACTTCCAACTTATTGGTCCTCCAGCAAGTGTAAACACATAACCGGTGGTTGATCTTCGCTTGTCCAAATCACCGGCATAGTCAGAATCAACGTACCCAATAACACCTTTACCAAGTGTATTATCCTGCTTGAACAGTAATCCAACATCCACGGTCTTCTGAATATACCGTAGAATCCATTTCACAGCTTGCCAATGTCCTTTTCCAGGATTATGCATATACCTGCTCACTATACTAACTGCCTGTGAAATGTCGGGTCTTGTACACACCATTGCATACATCAAGCTACCCACTGCATTAGAATACGGAACTTGCAACATGTATTCTCGTTCCGTATTCGTCGAAGGAGATAGTTGTGCAGAAAGCTTGAAATGAGAAGCCAACGGGGTACTTACAGGTTTGGTCTGCTCGTTCATGCCAAACTGCTGTAGTACTTTCTTCAAATACTGCTTCTGAGACAAGCTAACTCTGCCATGAGCTCTATCTCTACATATTTCCATGCCAAGAATCTTCTTAGCTTCACCTAGATCTTTCATCTCAAACTCGAGATTGAGTTGAGTCTTCAATCTCTCAATCTCAACTTTGCTCTTAGATGCTATCAGCATATCATCAACATATAAGAGCAAGTATATGAAAGTTCCTTCTTGTAGCTTCTGAAAATATACGCAATGATCAAATTTACTTCTTGTGTACCTTTGCCCTTTCATGAACTGATCAAATCGCTTGTACCACTGCCTCGGAGATTGTTTCAATCCATAAAGCGACTTTGTCAGTTTGCAAACCCAATTTTCTTTATCAGCAACATTGAATCCATCAGGCTGAGTCATATAGATTTCCTCTTCCAAATCACCGTGTAAAAATGCTGTCTTCACATCAAGCTGAACTAGTTCAAGATCGTATTGCGCAACCAAGGCTAGCAAAATTCGAATAGACGAATGCTTCACAACTGGAGAAAACACTTCATTGTAGTCTATTCCTTCTTTCTGAGCGTAACCCTTTGCTACCAATCTAGCCTTGTATCGAATTTCATTTTTACCAGGAAATCCTTCCTTCTTTGCATATACCCATTTGCATCCAATTGCCTTCTTTCCCCTGGGCAGTCTCACCAACTCCCAAGTCCTATTTTTATGAAGAGACTGCATTTCTTCATTCATAGCTTGCTTCCACTTTACACCATCAGAGTTACTTATTGCTTCTGTGTAAGTGGAAGGAACATCATCATCTGCAATTGGAAGTGCATAGGCCACCATATCATCAAAGCGAGCAGGCTTACGAATCTCTCTTCTTGGCCTCCTATATGCAATTGAATCTTGTTGCTGTAGAAGTTCTTGGGTCGAAACTTCTTCATCATTTGTTCTTTCAATATTAGCTGGATCATCATTAACCTTTTCAAACTCCACCTGCTGCAAAGTACTACTGGTTTTGTCATCCTTTTGTGAATCCTCGTTCTTCATCATGGTTGATTCATCAAAAGTTACATCTCTACTGAAAACAATCTTCCTTGTATCAGGACACCAGAGACGGTATCCTTTTACACCACCAGTTATACCCATGAATAATGCTTTCTTTGCTCTTGGGTCTAACTTAGATTCTTTTACATGATAATATGCAGTGGAACCAAAAACATGTAAAGAATCATAATCAGTAGCAGGTTTACCAGTCCACATCTCCATAGGAGTTTTTCCATTTATTGCAGCTGATGGCAATCGGTTAATTAGATGGCACGCATATGTAACTGCCTCAGCCCAAAATTCCTTGCCCAATCCAGCATTGGACAACATACATCGAACTTTCTCCAGTATAGTCCGATTCATGCGTTCTGCCACCCCATTCTGCTGTGGTGTATCTCGAACAGTGAAGTGTCGCACAATGCCCTCATCTTGACATACTTGTAGAAATGGATCATTTTTGTACTCAGTACCATTATCTGATCGAAGTCGTTTGACCTTTCGACCTGTCTGAGTCTCCACCATCTTCTTCCACTTCAGAAATGCATCCAAAACTTCACTTTTTCTTTTCATTAGATACACCCATACTTTTCTTGAATAATCAGTAAGAAAAGTGACAAAATAGTGCATACCTCCCAAAGAAGCCACTTTGGTAGGTCCCCACACATCACTGTGAACATAGTCCAGAATTCCTTTCGAATTGTGAATTGCTGAACCAAATTTTACCCTCGTCTGCTTGCCCAGAACACAATGTTCACAGAATTCCAATTTGCAAGAATTTGCACCTTTCAACAAGCCTTGCTTCGCCAAAGACTGCAAAGCTTTTTCACCAGCATGTCCCAATCGCCTATGCCATAACCTGGTAGCCTCTGAATCTGCATCTTTCGCAGAAGCTGTTGATGTTGATCCAATAACTGTACTTCCATTTAAATAGTACAAGTTATTTCTTCTAGTGCCTTTCATCACCGTCAATACCCCAGCTACTACCTTTAGTAATCCATCTCTCAAAGTGATTGTGAGCCCTTTAGATTCTAGGGCCCCTAATGAGATGAGATTTTTCTTCAAGCTGGGTACATAGCGAACATCTGTCAGAACTTGGATTGAGCCGTCATGGTTCTTCAATTTGATTGTACCTACACCCATTGTCTTACAGGCACTATCATTGCCCATAAAAACAACTCCACCTTCTAGTTCTTCAAGACTAGAAAACCAGTCCTTATTAGGACACATATGGTAAGTACATCCCGAATCCAATATCCACTCATCCGTTTGACATGCCATTGCCATGCCAACCAAGCTAAAGTCTGACTCCTCATCATGCTCCGCTACACATGCATTAGAAATAGACTTGCCCTTTTGTAACTTAGGACAATTCTTTTTCCAATGCCCTTTCTCACGACAAAAGGCACATTCATCAGGAAGGGAACGACCTCTTACTGTTAAGACTTCTGCAGTTGTATCTCTGTGATCTCTTTTATCTTTCTTTCGAGTCTCAGATCTATACAACGCACTACAGACTGCATCAAATGTGATTGAATCTTTCCCATGAAGCAATGTGGTGGTAAGATGATCATATTCATCAGGAAGGGAATTCAACAACAATAATGCCTTGTCTTCATCTTCAAATTTCTCATCCAAATTTAGCAAGTCTGCTAAAATTTTATTGAATGAGTTCACATGGTCATTCATCGACATACCGGGTGCATACGTGAACCGAAAAAGTTTCTTTTTCATATAAAGCCTATTTTCAAGACTTTTCGTTAGAAACTTTTCTTCTAATGTATCCCACAGCTTCTTCGCTGATGTCTCCCTCATGACGGAGTACTTCTGCTCTTTGGCCAAACATAGGCGGATTGTACCACACGCCTGTCTATTGATCTTGGCCCACTCCTTGTCATCCATCTTGTCAGGTTTTTCTTCAAGGGCTATATCCAGCTCTTGCTGACATAAGACATCCAGGATCTCACACTGCCACATACCAAAATTATTGGTACCGTCAAATTTCTCTACTTCAAATTTTGCATTTGTCACAGTAGTCCTTGCTGATGACGATGCTGCTGCCATTTTTCTCCTCAATCCCAACTACTGTATACGTGAACAGTACCGTATACGTGAATAGTGCCGTATACGTGAATAGTACCGTATACGTGAATAGTACCGTATACGTGAATAGTACCGTAAACGGTCGTATTCCCCAAGTACGAACCTGGCTCTGGTACCAATTGTTGCGCGGAAGCGTGTGAAAGAGTAAAATTATTGTACTGAAAAATCACACTAAGTTCAATTCCCAGGAAAGAGAGGTGGATCACGAGGATCGCTTACATACCAGATCTTTCCTAGCCAGAATATCCCTCTATCGTAATTTAATAGCACAATAAATCACTACAATGACACTTGCAAAATATGCAGAACAAAAATAAAGAACACTAGAATTTTAACGAGGTTCAGCAAATTTTGCCTACGTCCTCGGGCACTACCAAATATATTTCACTCCAAAAATACAAGTGAAAGTTTACAAATAGGGAGAGAGAACAATTGCCTTAAGTAGAGGATGGCAAGTGTGGGATGAAGAAAGTAAGAAATGGTTAGGCCTATTTATAGTTGAGGTTCAAGGATCAACTTGCAATGTCCCTATACAATTAGGGACCAAAATTGCAATTATCCCATGCCAACTTTTAACCCAACTTGCCAACCAATTTTACTTTCTACTTTCGGTGCCCACCCTTTTTGACTTTTCAAACAATGGGTGGGTTCCAATAATTTGTATAAACAAGTAACAAAATGAATTGAGATGTGTTGAATTTGATACAGGGAGTGTGGTAAGGGTTGAGATTTGTATTAGCATATAGAGTTGTATATGGTAGACGATATATCCAACTGACAAACTCTAAGAAGTAATTCATTGGATTTTTTTGTGGGTTCAAAGTTAATTATTGAAAACTCAACTTAAAATGATTCATGTTCGAGATCACTAAAACCATAATAAATTCAAGGATTGATAATTCTAAAACAATGTTAAAAATCAAGATACTATCACACAGTTTATTTATCTGCTAGACTGTAATATAAAGACTGATTAAAAGGACAAAGATTGATTCCATTTGCAATTCTGCAATTGTAATCTTAAGATTGATTAAAACGACGTGAAGGAACAGGATTTAATAGTTTACAATTAAACACACTGACATGGAAAGAAGTGAAGGAGCAGGAACTTGGGTCTTATATTGTCATCTCATCAGCTGAGATTCCTGCAGCATGAAAAGTTAGCACTTACCAGGTCCAATTTCCAACCTCTGATCTGGGATGTTAAAGAGTATGTTGAGCTTCTGCTGTTGATGATTACCAATGATTGTGAGGTCCCCCTCATCCTCTTTTGCAGCAAACGCGAAGCAAACTTGAGACATGCCATTGCCTTTCCAGGTAACTGCTGTTTGGTCCAAATATACATCCAAGTTTTCAAAATGTAGAACCATCTCGGGTATTGCCGGATTGTCATGATCCACCAGGTTGTAGCACGCTTTCAGTACTCCATCATCAGAAGGATTAGCAGGAGGGAACTCCGACATCAATCTATCGAATTCCTGGCTCAGCTCCAAATAGACTGAGGAAGGAAGATGAGTAATGACAGTTCCTGAATCTATAATGGTTCCTGGGGATGATGATAATATACCCGAAGGCACTTCCACTTTTTTCTGGCCTAGTGTTATGGCAATAAGATTTACGAAATAATAGGAACCAGAAAATGGTTTTCTTAGAAGCCGTGTGTAAGTACCAGAAAACGGACATTGTTCACGAGCTTTCTCACCAAAATAAACATATCCTGAGTTACTTGACGAGGGAAGACAATGACAAAATACTCTTCCAAACAAATTTGCAGTTTGGGTTGCAAGGGAATAGGTAGCAAAGTCATCGTCAGAGCTGGCCAGACCTAGGCCTAGTATCCCATTTGCTTCACCAAAATCCCCGATTTGCTTATCCGGTACCGCGCATAGGAAAATAAATTCAGGAATCTGGTAATCCTGCCCTATGGAAACCGTATCAAGGACAAAAGTTCCGCCGGACTCGGATTTGTCCAAGTACGGTTGCGTGTAATTACACTCTGGCGAACATGGGGCGTTAGAGGAAGTTGAGGAAAAAGAAGGATAATACAGCGACGCGTTCTGCTGTTGTGGACAGGGAGACTCCGTGCAAGGTTCGCACTGTACCCAGGTTACGTAACTCCCCGTGTCCAAAGCCAAATTAAAATCTTTTAGAGGCGTGCCAAAACCAACGCTCACCAAAAAATTACCGGCACCTGGTAAGTCGTTTTGAAGATAAGTGCCTGTCGTCCCTTCCCCTTCCAAACCAATTGTACGCCTGTTGTGTAACCTGGAATTCATAGCCCGAACCCTGAGTTTATCTTGGGCCAGAATCTGGTTTACCACGGCGGATGTTTTCTTTAGGCCAGATGGGGAGCAGGGTCCGTATTTATGGACTACCCGCAAACCTGTTGTAGTACCTGAACATTGGGATTTGTTTTATACTGTTGTGTTAATACAATAATGTTAATCCTCAAAGCTGACTAATAAAAGGCGAGAGTTAGGTAATTACCTGTACAGGAGGGAGGGGCGTGGGACTTGTTACTTTCCACCACAGTAGCACCATAACCTAATGCCTTATTCGCATGGAAAGAGAAAAACAGGGTGTAGCACATTAAAATATGGCCAATGGCCATCAACGCTGAGGAACCAGTCATATTTCTTATGATTGCACTTCCACTTGCTCGCTATCTTATTCCAATTTTAACAGGTATATATAGAATGAGAGATGAAATGAAATCGTGGGACACTATGGAATTGTTTGCAAGGTCAATAGATGTAAAAGCTGAACCTTCTTCATTTGCTTTTGTTGTTTATTCTGACAAGTCTTGGCGTGTGAAGAGAAGCACTCTCTTTACAAGTCTCCCCTTTTCGTCTTTTGCTCTGCGGAAATTACGGGCTCCTTACCACTCTCTATTTTGTTTTGGTTCAAATTATTTTTTAAAAATTTTAGAATTTACCCTCTGTATTTTTATTTTCAGAAATTTATTTCTTTTATTTTTTAAATTAAAAATTCAATTTCAACTATTATTGTTAATAATTTTTTTGTTAAATTTGTTGTGGCATTTCGAGATAAAAAATTACTTAAGCAGTCATATAATTAAAAAAAGACATTGTAATTAACTTTAATTCAATAAGAAATTTTATAAGTGTTAATCGTTAAACTTAAATTTCATGAAACAAAAATATAAAGATTAAATTCTAAATATTCAAAAAATATAGGGACTTATAACAAATTTTAACCTTTATTTTTCTACGTTAACCTTGCCCCACTTCAATACTATTAATATACCAAAATCGTTCTCATTGTCTTTTGATTTTGCCCCTTCAACGACGACGAAGTGTTGAATCGAAGGAATCGACTTTTCATTAATCGAATTAATTTTTAATCTTAATAATATTGACCGACAAATTACGTTTATATTAATTGAACCGAAATAATTTTAAAAAAATTTGATTAGTTTTGTTTTAATGGAGCACAAAATTAACTCTTCGGCATGTTTTTAATAATTAATTATATAAAATATCAAAACAAATCAATTTTATGATTAAAAACATACTATTGTAATAAAATCATAAAATCATATATTTTTCATATATTAAATATCAATGAATGTATAATTAGATTTTTAATTAAAATCATAAAATCATAATCATAAGAAAAATATATGTAATTAAAAACATTCTATTATAAAGTCAAACTTTTACATTAGACAATATAATAATAGATTTTTCATCAAAATTATTCCTTAAAAAATTACCCGTCTTTCTCAGCAAGATCTCCTCAGAATATTAAAAAAATAGAAAATTATATAAAATTAAAATAAAACAATAAAATTAATAAAAAAGATATAATAAAAAATAGGTATGCTATAATATTATCTTACCATCAATCAAAATATTTTTTTATCTTTTTATTGTGCCATTATTATTCAAAAAAGACACGAACACTACTTTAATGCTCTATTTTTTTTTATAGATGATTTTAACTTGTTAATGGTAACAATCTTTGTTATTTTTACTAATAATTTTTTTATACTCAACTTGATTGAGCATGACTAATTATTAGATGCTATTTATAGAGCTAAATTTAAATTTTAATTAATAATATAATTTTAATATTTTTTTTATTATATTTAGAATTCTATTCAAATAAAAATTAAATATTTTTATTATAAAAAAAAACATTACAAATATATATTATATTTAATAATATGATGAAAGAAAATGATTTCGTTGATTTCAAATTTTTTCTATATATTATAAATTATAGTTTTGGACAATAATAGTAATAATAATTCCAAATCGATTTTGTCTCTTGATTCGTCCATTTCAACATTCTCTTGTTTATTCATCATATCTTGCATTACAAGTTGCGCTTCAATTGATTAACCCAAACACTGTTAAGTTCTGATTTAAAGAAAAAGAAAGCATATTTTATTCATTTAAAAAATGAAGTTATACAATTTTTTTAATAAAATAGAATTTTAAATTCACATTGATGATAAATTATGTATTTTATACAATAAGAAGAGAAAATAAATTTTAAAGATATAAAAATGTTCACCTTCTGTTTAAGTAAAACATTTTTCATAAAATACATAAATCAAAAATTTTAAAATATCTATCATTTTAACTTTAGATCATTTAAAGTGAATTTAAGTTTTGAAAAAAAAATATCATTTAGATTATTTTAAATTAAGATGATTATCAATTTGAGATATTTGAGTTTAAAGTTTGAGTATTTCAAATTGGGCCATTGTAGTGTAGGATCATTCTGAGCAAAACCAATTTCAAATTTGAATACTTTTGAGTTGAAATTATTTTATGTAATATCTTTAAAAACTCTTTGGTTGTAAATAATATGTGATAAAATCTTACCGAAATAAGGTATAAGATCAAAGAAAATTTAAGTTATAATATATCAAAAAAGATTTAAATCAAGAAGCATGACATGATGCATTAAGGAAGGAGTAAATCGTAAATTCAATTATTATTGAAATGAGTTAATGATCTATATTAATTAAATAATATGATACATTGATCTGAAATTTTCAATAATTGCTTCGGCAATGAATGTGACATCCTGATGCCTTGACTCGGTGACCAGGTCGGGTATGAGGTATTACATTTTAAGTTCAGATCATTTTAAATTTGAAATATTTAGATTTGATGTTCAAGTAATTATAATTTTAGATCATTTTGACTTTAAATTGTTTTGGATATAAAGAACTAAATTTGTTGACTTTTTCATAATTAAATTGAGTTAAGTTAATTTTGAATGTGAATAAATTAAATCATTTTTTTGGATTCAAGTAAGAATATAATCATCCTAACAAATTCAATAACTTCGAGAAAAAAAACCATATTGAATCCTAACACATATATTCTATCAAGTAATGTTTTCAAAATCGAATTTATAGTAAAACTGATTAGACCACCAGTTTTCAGTACGATCAGTCTAAACGTGAATTCAATAGGCGTAAGAATAAAAGATAAATATAAAACCATAATAAATTCAAGGATTGATGATTATAAACAATGATAAAAATCAAAATGCTATCACACAATTTATTTATCTGGTAGACTGTAAAAAACTTTTAAGGTGCCGAAAATTAATAAACGAAATTTTTTAAGGCACTGAAATAAAACAAAAGTAAACTCAAAAGTGAAAGCAACAAAATAACTGAAAAGCCACAAGAAAACAATGCATGCAACAATACAAATTGAATTATTGATATTAGTGTTTATTTACAATATTAGAGTCCTAAAAAACTCTATACAATCTTTATCCCTTATGATTCACAATATTTACTGTGGTAACTTTAGTTTTAATTTAAGTGCTTCACTGGACCACCATGCTTCAAGTAGATGGTCTTCTTTATAAGTTTCACAAATCAGGCCAATTCAAGTTAATTAAATGAGCCTCATTTAATCAATTGACCTCCATAAAACATTTTGTACGCATTTGTCACAAGTATTGATTCGCAGTCCATGATATATGCCTATAATGTGACCTAGCCTTAACCTATGTTCATCTTAGACGAGAGTCTAGTAGGGATGTTCAAACAGTTAACTGAATCGAACTAGTATTAACCGAATTAATCAAAATGTATAATCCTTTAACCGTTAACTGAACCGAAAAAAAAATTAACCAAACTGAAATATTTTGATTAATTCAATCGATTAATCAAATTAACCAAAATTTATATGTTTTATTTTTTTTTGTTAAAACAAGTATAAAACATATAAAAAAATACATTAATAATGTTCATTTGTCTCGAAAGTTAACGGAATTAATCGAATTAGCCGAAATTTTAAGTCTTGAAACAATATATAATTAAAAACATTACATAATTAAGTTCAATTAATTACTCAATTTCAAACTAAATTAACCAATAATTAAACTGTCAAAAAATCATTAACTGATCTCTGACCAAATTACATCGTTTAACCAACCAATTAATTAAATTAGATCAATTCAATCGTTTAATTTAATTTTAACCGAAATTTATGGAACACTCGAAACCTTTTTGTAGGACCTGAAAAATGGAAAGTATTATATAATGTTATGTTAACACATAATCTTAATCCTCAAAGCGAGAGTGAGGTCCTTACCTGAACAGTGGAATGGAGGGGCGTGTCCATGACCAAATGGCTTATTAAAAGAGAAAACCAAATTGCACTCCCACTTACTTATGTATATTAATTTTAACTTGAATAAATATATACCAAATGAGAGATGAAATGAAATCTTAATTTTCAGGACACCCTCAAATTGAATGGTCTATTTGGTCAATGAATATGTCGAAGTCCTAGGGACCCTAAAACCCCAGTTTTGGTGTGAGAAGAAGCACAAGTCTCCTCTCATCTTTGTGCCATATAAATTACGGGCAGGTTTTTGAGTCTAATCGATTTTGTACGTTAATCTCACTGTCTTTATTATTTTGGCCCTTGAACCACGTCTAGTTCAACTTCAACACTAGACATTCTCTCGTTTATGGACCACACCTTCCCCTATCATCTTCGGATTTAATTTCTCCAATCCAAACATTGAAGCAAACTACTATTAAGTATTGATTTAATCTTTCCTAGCAAATTCAGTCTGATGGTGAAAGAATGAGGATTTATAATATATTTAAATATTAAGTTGAGTAACTTAGACGTTAAGACTTGATAATGAATTTAAAAAATATGGAGAAGATTCGATTGTTCATTTGTTAAAGGGAAATAAACAACGATATAGAAAACATATTTTGTTCATTTGAAATTTGAAGTTATACTTGATTCGTGACACATTGTATTTTATGCAACGAATACATAAAAAAGAAAAAAAAAGAGCTAAGATAAAAAGTCTTTTTTGTTCTCTTCAATAAATAAAAATGTTGATCACTCATTAAGTAATATATTTCATGAAATATATAAAGTAAAATACAAGTTAATTTTGGATCAAATCAATTTGAATCAGTCAATTTAAATTTTAAAATAATTTTAATTATTTTGTTCGAGTAATTAATGGTTGGAGACAACTGGGTTTAAGGTTTGAATATTTCTAATCGAATTATTATGGCTTTGAATCATTCAATCTTTATCATTTTTGGTTCAAATAGTTTTGAGTTTAAAACATTTGAATTTGAAGCTCAAATGATAATTATTTTAAATCATTCTAAATTCAGATTGTAAACAATTTAAATTATTAATTTTTATTATTAAATTAAATTAAATTCAACTTAATTAAATCGGATTTTTGAATTCAAATAAAAATAGTATTAGAATGTCTAGTACTATTTTATGTAGTGAAGATTATTAGGATCTTGGTTAAGACTTAAAGAGTCGAACTTATCATACTGCTAAAGAAAACCGAATGACTCAGAATGAGCAGGCAACCGGTCAGGCCCAAAAAACGAACCTAAGGCCTTTAGGCCCATGCCTGGAACGAAACCACACAGCACCCAACGAAGGATCACCTGGCCAAGCGCATCATAGTCCACGTGTCAGATAGTATGAAGCATAGTAGAGAGATCTGATTGAAGTTGCAGAGGTATAAGACTAAATAAAAGATTGGGAACTTCATTGAAGATGCAACTTAATGTTCATGTGAAGAGAGCCGGTGATGAAGATAGCGCATAAGGGACACACGTCTGGTGGATATATAGAGGAGTCTATCTTCTTCTTCCTCAAAGAATGCACACAGACAATACAATAACAATGCAATTAGTTTTTTGGTGAAGAGATGCAAAATATTAAGAACAAGAAACAAATGTGTTAAACATTTAAGTCCATCCATGCATTTGCAGTTTCTTTTCTCATTACAAAAAATGGGAACCCATTTGCTATTGATCTTATTATCTACAAAACTCCTCCAAAAAGGGACCCGAATTATCGTAACGTGGAAAAAGAAAAGAATGAATTAAAATTAAAAGATAAAAAATGGTTTTGAGATTAACCCCCGTCGCATCATTTGTCATTAGCATCGCCACCGCTGGCTTTTATGGTGTTTAACCTTGAAAGTCCAGTCTCTCTCTGAATCGATGGCGTAAGTGCGTTAACCTCCGCCTCATCATTTGTCATTATCATCGCTTTCGCCATCATCAGATTTATGGTCATTTACCTTACAAACTCCTATTCCACGCCCAGCCGCTGTTTGAACCGATGGCGTAAGTGCATCAACTACGGTCGCAGACGACATCTCCATCTTACTAACTCTAACCGCACCGATTAATTTTTCCGGCAACTCATCCTCGGTCTGTCCTTCCACTACAAATCCCATATCGATTACTACGCTCGTCGCGCATCCCAATGCGAGGTGTAAAATCGCGTTGGCAACCGCCGAGCTAGCAACGTCAACGTCAATCTCCAAGTAATTATCTCCTCTATAATAATTACACGTCAAAGCTTTACCTATCAAGCACGCCGCATAGTTGCCCACCGCTTTTTTGACGATCCACGGTCCTTCAACAATCCGGTTAACCATCTTCAACCGGTGGTTCCGGAAGGCATCATCGCCATTGACGAACCGGTAAAGTAACGAACCGGGAGGGATAGGATCCTCTGTGGCAAAATAAAAAACAGCACTATACAGATCTTTACTGGGGACCTGGATATTGACGGCGAAAATAAAGCTTTTCATAGATTGGCCATCGGATTGAGCTTTTCGGAGGGCGTTAGAAACACGATTATCAGGACGGGCGAGTACGTTATCGAGCTTGGAATCGGACTTGAGCCAGTCCATACCAATGGGAGAGAGTAAATAATCGCCGGCGGGGCATTTTTGACGTTTGGTCAGGTAGCTTTGAGAACGGAGATAGAAGAGATCACCCGGGGGAGAAGACCAACCGTTGGTTCCGTTATTAAGGTCAACTTGTTGCAGGGCTCCACCGTTGATTGAATCAACCATCCAATCGGGAATCGATGTAGCGTCAGCCGTTGAACAGGTTATAGAGTATTTATCGGCGAATTCCTTGGCGGATCCCCGGTCTTTTTGCTCAGTCTGGCACATGATATTTTCTTCTCGTCGTTCTTTCACCTGGCCTTTGAATGAGGCAGAGATTGAAAGGTGGCGATCTGTAGAGTGAGGGGAGGCGATGGGAGTGGGAGTGGCTGTTGTGATCAACAGGTTTGGAAGAAAGTGCCCCTGGATTTCCCCCCGAAACTACGGCACAGCCACTTTATTTACCACGGGGAAGGGCACCGATGGCTATAACCTATCAGATCCCTGATCCGATATGCAAATTTATAATCCTTCAATTCTAATTGAGTTTGGTTTCTTATTTATACTGTAATCGAATAGGTTTAATGCACTACTAACTCTCGTCATTGTGCACCTTAACCCGATACGATCCACAAATACGAGAAATTTTTTTTTTATTTTCAAAAAGTATTATTTTTATTCCTAAAATTAAAATAATTGGTCATTACTTATCATACGTTAATATTTAGTTGCATTAAATAATATAAAAAAACAATTATTAAACCTTAAAAATCAGAATTTAAAAATATTCATTGGTGACATTATCTCTAGTAATAAAAATAGAGAAAGGGGGCATAAAGGACAATGACACTAATGAAATTAGCTGAAGAATTAATAAGATTGCAGGCAACACTAGAGTTGTACACGCTCAGACAAGTAAATGAGTTGACAAAAGTTGAAGTTTAAAAAATAGGTTTGGTTAAAAAAAGTTAAAGTTTAATGGGTTGAGCTTCGGATAAGTTTTTTTACTCGAGCTCGACCCGGCCTTGCTTGAATTTAAAAAAGAAAAAACTATTAAAATTTTTTTATGGTTTTGCCACTATTTTTTTATTATTTTGCTATCATTTCGCTACTTTATTGCTATTATTTTATTATTATTGTTTGAATATTATATAATTTTTATTTTATTATTAATTTTGACACTATTTACAAGTATATATTTGCTAAGTTGCACATATTTTAATGTTATTTAAGTATATATATAAACATTTATTTTAATATTTTTAACATATTTAATTTATTATATTTTTTAAATTTATTTTTATATAATAGACTATAAATTTTTTTAATACAAACAGACTAAACTCAAGTTTTAACATTTTATTCAGGCCAAACTTATACAAAATTGTAGGCTTATTTCTCAAGTTGAACCAGACCTAAAAATTTAGCCTATTCCTTTTCTTGGCCCAATCCATAAAAAACCTTCACGGGCTATTCTTTGACAACCACACGTGGCATCATGGACCCACAGCTTATATCAGCAAGGTGGATTTTTAATTTTTAATTTTTCTTAACTTGAGATATCTGTAACTCTTAAGCCACGACTAATCTACATGTTATCACACTTGTAGTCTACTATCATCTCTAGGACAGATTTTTATTTACTTCTTTTTTGTAGGCTTGCTGATTTTGATATATGGAATTAGGAAATGACATGCATTCACGGTTAGTATTATTAGATTATTCTTCTTATTATACTATGGATGAAAGAGAGTTTATCGTAACTTGGGTGAAAGGCGAGAGAATAGAGGGAGAAGGTCCACATCAATCATCATGTCAAAGAGTTTGGTTGGGGTCGTATTTGTCCCCTGGTGAGTGGGAGTTTAGTTGAGCCACGTGTCATTTCGTTAAGCTTTAAAGTTTGCGCTAGATAAGATAGTAGACCTTGTCGAGATGGATATTTGGCGAGGCCTTCTCTCGAACGATGTTTATTATCTGATATAATCTTCTTAAAAATATAATTAATTTTTTGAATGAGGTAATGTTAGATTGGCAGATAATGTATGTGTATCTACATATTATCAAAATAAGGAAACAAAAAAGATGTTAAAAGATAGTATTCCAAAACAGTAAAGCAAGAAAGGTAGGAAATCTATCCGACTGAAGAGGGTAAAAGCGCAAAGGCAAAATCTAAAAACATCTGGAACAAACAATGCACAAACATGGAATATGCAACAAATATAATGTTGAGTAAAGCAGCCGTTACATGACAGGTTCACAAACTGTAACCTGACAATGAACACAGATTTATATGATGGTTGTATAAATGGAATGGACCCAATTAAGATGATGAAAGCTTCATTCCTTATATCTTCTTACCCTCTTCAAATGCAAGTGCCGTGTATATATGGTAGATATAACCCACTGAGAGCAGTTTATAAGAATTCGCAACATCTTTCCCTGTCCCACAACTCCCTGTGTTCTTGCAAATAAAAAAACAGAGGTTTAAATGACAGTCAATCATTAATGTCAGTATAAAATTCCAATCATTGGCATTTCAGGCAAATATGACATCACAAATATCATATAAAGCAGCACAATACAACCCTCCTCGCACTGGACCAAGGGAGTATATACATATCAGATAGAATGTCTCTAGCACTTCTCGTTTCACAACAATAACATACACTAGAAATGAATAAAGGTGAGGGTGGGAGGGATTTAAAACATTTAAACTAAAATGAGCAAATGTAAGTTAAATGTATGAATTTATCAAGACTCTGTGGAAACAAAAAAGGCAGTTAGATTGATATGAAAAGTTTAATAGCAATCTACTTTGATCTGATCACAGTTTCTCCAGATTTGGAAACAGGGGGTTTTCTTTTCCAAATACGATGAATGCTGACGATGTTGTAGCAAATTTCCCATCAATCATAATTTGGTAATTTACTTAACATCAAAGGAAAAGCAGTTTCACAAACCTAATGTCATATAGTGAAGATTTTTAGTGCGTCTTTCTTCTTTCGGGTTGTTTGTCAGTAGCTAGTCTGAAAATCCAGTAAACCTACAAAACAAGTAAAACAATAAATCAAATATCTACAGTGCAAACAAGACGATACCGATTAGAAATTTAAAAAAAAAAAACGGTGACATGAGAAGAATGAAGGGCGAGGGATTACCAAAGCAAAGACATGAGCAGCTATGATGAGAACAACCAACATTGGTACCAAATCCAGAAACCAAGGGTGCAAAGGTTCCATTTCCTTGGCCATTTCACTTGCTGAGACCGGAAAATTTGGAGGCACGATCTTACTGATAAGCCCTAGAGCCTGGGTTTTCAAATTTCTACACACTGAGCTGACGGGGTGGGTGGGTGGGCTACTAGATTTCTTCAATTAATCGGGCCCGATTAAAGCTTTGGGATTTTCATTTTTTAAGTGGTTGCGAAATTTTTATTTTTACTATTTCTAAACTGAAAATTACTCCGAAAAGGCTAAAAGTTTCTTCTTCTTCTTTTTTTTTTTTTAATGTAAGAAAAGGCTAAAAGTTGAAAGAAAATATTTGGTACTAACAATCCACTCAAGAAAGGGTGTATTCGGTTTAATTCGGTTCAGTTTTAAACAAAAATTAAGTAGAATCGTTTTATTCGATTTTTAATTTTTGAAATTGAAACTATATAAAAAAAAATTGTGGTTGGGTATATGCATTAAATAATTATAATTGCTTAAATTAACAATGTGTTATTCAAACTATACATTATTATTACATTAAATATAAATTCATAATTTAATTACACTCATCCATTTATTTTTTACATAAAAGTTATATATTTTTATTTTATTTAAAATTTTATTTTTTATGATTATTATATTAACAAATCCTTATAAAAGATTTCTAAATATAAAATAAAAAGTACTGTAACTGTATCACGTGGGCCATCAATCACTGCCTCATCCCTAATCCGGCAGAATCTAAATCCATTAAAATGGGAGTTGGGCCGATGTTCTTCAAAACTGATCCATTATATGCAGAGACCGGAGAATCCAGTGTCGACTGGTAAGACTTGAGATGAGAGAGGAAGACAAATTACGTGCCAATGTTTCCCGCAGTAGGAAGCAAAAAACCGTTTCGCAAGCCGGCCCGGACCACACGTTTCTTTCGGTGACTTATTAGTCATTTTCACAAACGAACTGTGATCACTAGTTAGAGCTTACTATGGGTGCCTGATCTCTTTCGTACTTCTTTCTATGATTTTTGCCCGATGAGGAATGCCTTCGCCACTCTCAACCGTCAACGCCGTCTCTCCACCGGTAAGTGGTGCCATTTATTTTATCCGCTCATTATTTGGTCAATATTGATATAAACAATAATATGATTTGCAATCTGCTCCGAGCTTAAATTCATTTGATGTTAGTGTTGTTATAGTATTTTTGTTTACGGGGAAAAAGTAATTTTAACCGGTGAGTTTTAGGATTGTGAAAGTTGGGCATTTCTGGAACTTCCCACCAATCTAATATTTGATTGGATCATTTTTGTTTCTAAGGACGACTTTTGACTGCGTTTATTTAGTAATGTTCTTGCAGTTTGTCTTTGCGACCTTTGTGGGATGCAAATGTAATTCTTACGTTTATGTTGGTTAAACTTCACCTCTTGCAGCAGTACACCATGATAGACCTGTTGGAACCATGTTACGTCGTTCTGTTTCTCTGGAAGTTCAGATGGAAATTGGAATCGGAAGGACACCGGATACTTGGCGCCCATCATACTTGTTGCAACGAAATGTGTAAGTGCATGGATATTTACCACTTAGGACTTACTTTTGATGCTCAGAATTGCACTCAATAAGTGCTAATGAATAAATAAATCGGTACCGTGAATGTGGTGCTTCTAATCTGTTTATGCTGTAAAGCTTTTTTGTACAGGTTTTCTAAGGGTTTTGTCAGTGTGCATGGGGAGAGGCCTTCTGCCGAGTATGCAAAGTTGAGGAAAGAAACACTGGCAAGTGAATTCGGGCATACTGTTGGAACACACAGCTCCAAAAGTGTGTCTGTTGTCTACCGATTTGGTCCATTTTTGGCATTGTACAGAGCAGCAATCATTTCATTTCATGTATTGAAGTTGACCATTTGGCGATTTTTTTTTCGAGACATTAAAGAGCGTGCTTCCAAGGTATTATAATAATTATTATATTCTTAAGTTTAACCATGTTTTGATGAATAATTTGAATTGTTCATATTATTCTTGGATGCAAACAAATGCACCCTATATGGAGCATGGTAAAGTACTGGACGCTTGGCATAGTCTGGCTAACTTTATACTAAAAGTTTACATCTTTTAAGTGTTGCAATTTTGTGTTATTTGAGCCTGGAAATTGTTAAAACTATCACATCTTTCTATGAATAAGCCTTCTTTTTTTGGTCACTACTAACTTATTGCAATTTTTACACTATTTCAGTTTCGGGAGACTCTAATTCGCTTGGGTCCTTTCTACGTTAAGGCAAGCTACTTTATCTTTGCTTTATCATTTTCCATAACTTTTTTTATTAAGTTGCTTATTGGGTTTTGTTTATTCTAGTTTCTCTTTACCATAGTTTACAATATTTAGCAAACTTAACTGTTCAATCCTGCTTTTTTTGTGTCATTGAATCCAATTGCATGAAATTTTCTACTATGGATCTGAACTCTGAATACTGATGTCAATTTTTGTAAGGAGTTTGAAGATTCGATGGTTTCTTATAGACGTTAGGTTAGACTGTAGATATGCTTTGCTCATATTTGTTTTTTTGTTTGCTTTTGTATCCAAATAAACTTTTTCTTTTCTTTTCTTTTTTAAATTCTTGGAGTAAAAATCTTACCTATTTTTTTTTATCTTAATCCTCCTGGGTTGAACTTACAATTTTGGCCTAATTTTATTTGGGTATATAGATTGGGCAGGCTCTGAGCACTAGACCAGACATATTGCCACCTGTTTATTGCCAAGAACTTGCTAAGTTACAGGTACAAAACCGTTTCTGCATGGTTGCACCTGTAATTATGGCTCATGTCAAGATTTGTTTCTGATTGACTTTAGCAGTGATATTTGTTCCTTGGTTGTTGTTGTTTTTTTTTTTTTCTTTTTTTTCTTTTTCTGATTTGAAGCTCTTATGTTAATACCAGGACCAAATTCCCCCATTTCCAACCCATGTCGCAATAAAATCTATTGAAAATGAACTTGGTATTCCAGTTTCAGAAATATTTGCTGATATAAGCCCGGAACCTATTGCAGCTGCATCTATAGGACAGGTGTATAAAGGTCAGACAACCATTTCTGTGAAACAGAAAACAATATATCTGTTCTTTGTTTCCCATTCTATCTAAACATTCCATCTTTCTAATAGCACCCTTCTGACTACTTTTTTGAGAATTGTAAAACTGAATACTTGCTCCATCGCTTTAAGTCTTGCAGCTCACCTTCATTCTGGAGAACTTGTAGCTGTTAAAGTACAGAGGCCTGGTATTTCACTCTTGTTGACCCTTGACGCATTGTTATTCCACATGATTGGGGGCCAATTAAAGCGATTTGCAAAAGCCCACAAAGATTTGTTAGTTGCTGTAAATGAAATGGTGAGTCCTCCTTGTTTTGAGTGTGCAGATATTCCAATAATGTGTACATTATATCATCAGTTATTATTTATGCATTTGTAAATAATATATCAGGTTTTGATCTTTGCAATAGATGCGCTTGGCATCTGGACTTGCATTGTTAATTTTCATATTGTTTTTGCAAAGTACCTGCATTATTACTATCATCTTTTTATTGATGAGATTGTACATTCTTATGGACATCTTCAGGTCTCTTTTAAATGAACAGGTAAGGCACATGTTCGATGAAATCGATTACATCTTGGAGGCAAGAAATGCCGAACGCTTTGCCTCTCTTTATAGTGACTGCATTAGTAAGTATATATAATTGCATGTGGACCCTAAAGTTCATGTTAAGTAATTTTAAGATGATCAATTGTTTAGGCTTCTCTGAAAGTAGAAAAATTAAAGGGGTTAACTTGTAACCTCTACATGACCTGAAATCATCTTTTGTGTGTCATTTGCTTGTATGGTTGATTTAAACTTTTATAGTATTCTGTGGAGTTCAACTTCACAAATTCACTTTAAAGTATCAAAAAATTTTTGTTGATGTTAGAAGTTTTAACTCCTGTTAGTATAACCTTTTGCTGCACTTTGTCCTAATGATTTATCAGTGGTTATTTATATTCATACAACGTCCTTATGAGTACAGTTCATGGCCAAACTTGTAATCAAAACTCTAAAGATGGGATTACCAACAAAACCAAAAATGCAAGCGGAATAAAAGTGCCAAAAATATACTGGGATCTCACTCAAAAAGCTGTGCTTACAATGGAATGGTTAGATGGAATTAAGCTTACAGATGAAACTGCCCTGAAGAAGGCATGTCTGAACCAAAGGCAACTGATTGACCAGGTTTAATCCATTGTTTTATTTGAGCTTTTGTCCATTCAATACTCATTAGTTTTGCTCCGTATGTATGGTCTAACTTTGTTTAGTCTGACTTTACCCGCCTTTTCATGGGTTCTTAGGGAGTATACTGCTCTTTGAGACAATTGCTTGAGGTTGGGTTTTTCCATGCTGATCCACATCCAGGAAACCTATTTGCTACTAGCAGTGGCTCCCTTGCATATTTAGACTTTGGGATGATGGGAGATATCCCTCGCCATTATCGTGTAGGACTTATTCAAGTGGTAAGAGCCGTTCTATTGATAATTATACCAGGTTGCTACTTTAAATATCATTGTTGTCATGACTGGTCTCCTACAGCAACTAGGGCATAAGCTTGCATGAAGCTAAATAATATTTCAAAACTGGAATTTTATCTTTTTCCTCTAACTCTTGAGCAGAAATCAGTTTTTATTTTTTATTTTTTTATTTTATTAAAGACGACTCAACTAGTGTTTGCATGTGAAAGTTTACAGTAGTATTTTATTGATATCAATGTTGAAAAAATTAATGGAATGAGTAAAGCAGTAGTTATTAACCTAGGCTCTAAGTAGTCTTTACCTGGTTACTATTCCATGCACGTCATAATCTTCCTTTTCATCTTTTATTCTTTAGCATGTTTTTATTATTTTGTAATCCTCCCTTTACATCTTTGCTACTTTTAACATGTTTGTTATTTTCCGCATCTTGATCTTGTGTTTTGTGAATGTTGATGCTGAGATTTGATGGTTATTTCCATGAGCTTGTATTTGTGTTGATAAGTTCTTGCTTCTCTCAGCTTGTGCACTTTGTTAATCGTGACTCTCTGGGATTGGCAAATGACTTTCTTTCTTTGGGATTTATTCCTGAAGGAGTTGATATACAATCTGTGGCTGATGCATTGGAGACGTCTTTTGGGAAGGGAACACGACAATCTCAAGACTTCCAGGTTTTTGCTTGTAGTCTCCTTACCTTGTTATTCAGATCTGTTTCCTGGCAAGTAGTTATAATAAGCACTTAAAAATGCCACTGTTGTAGATTTTGTAGTTCTACAAGTTTGTCTGTTGTTGTTATTATTATAATAAATAAAATGGTTCTCGATTTCTTTTCTTAAGTAAAACGATGAAACTTGACAGTTGTGGGGAAATATTTGCATCAAAGATTGTAAGCAGCTGCTGGAAGTCTGGAACATATTACTTTGTTGTGTTGCATAATTATAGCAAGTATCCATTTGCACTGCCTTAAGATGAGGCCAAAATAGCATTTCTGCATTCAAACAATTGGGTTACAGCGTGAGATTTATTTATCAATCTCGTTAAGATCTACATATCTGTTTATATCTCCAAAGTTTGCATGGCAGCTCCTACTAGACATTTTATTCTGTGCTGGTCACTTGTCTCATCCATATTATAGTTTCTGTTTTACTATTTTCATAAGTAAAAGCTTGACGCCTGTAATTTCTTTCTGTTGCTTTGGATCACAGAGTATAATGAACCAGTTATATGATGTTATATATGATTTTAACTTCTCTCTTCCCCCGGACTATGCTTTAGTGGTAAGAGCTCTTGGTTCACTAGAAGGGACAGCTAAAGTTCTTGATCCTGATTTCAAAGTTGTTGAAACTGCATACCCTTTTGTGATTGGGAAGCTCTTGGCTGATCCAAATCCTGATATGAGAAAAATTTTAAGGGAACTTCTCATCTGTAATAATGGATCCATTAGGTGGAACGGCCTAGAGCGCTTGGTAGGCGTTTTCTCTTTAGTTATTATAAATGCAGAGTAGTCCATCTTTACAATGAAATTATATCTGCTATTAACATATAAGTACAGTTGTCTGTTTTAGTTCACGATTTGGCTTCATGCCTTTAATGACTGGGGTTCATCTTGTGTCAGATAGCAGCAATATCAGAACAGGCATCTGAATCGTCTGAGGAGCCTCCTAAGTCTGAAGAAAAAGGTTCGCATCCCTTGGGATGGAAGTCATTCGATATGCATGCTGTTGTTGCTGCCACCGAAGATCTCCTGCTTTTTATTCTATCTGAGAAGGGTCAAATAGTGCGGGTTTTCCTCCTGCGTGATATAATTAGAGCAGCAGATATATTTCTACAGGACGAAGTTATGGGTCGTAGACTAGATGCTGAAAGTAAAGCAAGAAAAACTTCAGAATCAGAGGTTTGTGATATCTTCTTTATTAATCCCATACACTTTAAGCCTAGCTTTAATTAACATAAAAGAAATTTATATGCAATTTGGGTGAATTGATGTGTTTGGTTTGTTGTAATGTTGGCAGGACGATGCGATTATGAGAAGAGTTATGAATGGGTTTGGGTCACTGAAAGAAGCAGTGAAGTTGGGCCCAGAGGTGTGGACCCCAATGTTCATCCGCATAGCACTGAACCCACAAACCCATAGGTTTTTTGCAGATATCGGCCTTAATGATGCGGCTCAGCAACAAATTTCCAGACACTTTCTGGGTTTGCATGTCTACACTAATTCACAGGGTGGCAAAATCCCAACCACCTCACACTCCATCCCATCCTATTACATAAATAATTATAGTAAATAGGGATAGGGAGAGAATGATGAATTATATATGAGAGTAGGTTGGTGTTTTTAGTGTGGAGGCCTTCCATTCCCATTTATCTTTAATTAAATTAGGCGTGCTATATCATTGCCATCTGGCAACTCATGCTATCTTCCTTGTAGGATAGGATAATGTAAATAATTTGTAAAGAAAAGAAATGGGTATAAAAGATAATAAATAATACAAGTCTCAACTTTAATCATTTATATCAGACTGCTACAATTCCCATTATCTGAGGGAAAGGGAATTGAAATCAATAAGATCATAAGTTAGCAAGATTTGACACGCAGAGGCAACTATTATTGTTTTCTATTTTATTATAAATATCAAGACGAGTAAGAGCAGTACCCTTGGCCTACCTTTGCATTTCTAAAGAGCGAGCTTAGATTGGACGTGATTTCAATTGATTGATTTCTAAAACAAAATAAAAGAAGGAAGGGACGTGATGTATCCTTCCTCTGCATGTGCACCACTTGTATGCTTCAACGTCGTTCAACCACCTAAAATAACACCACTTGGGTTGACTTAGTCTTCTTGCAATACAACCAAACACCTTTCGCCCCTTTCAATTATTTTTCTTGGTTTCGTAATAAACCAAAATACAACAGAAACAGGAAGAAATAGTTTCGTCTCTCTAAAACCGTCTGCTAATCTCTCTTTGTAAGTCTCGTCTTTTTCTTTGCTTTGCTTTTCAGTTTTCCCTTCACACTTATTATGTATTCCATTTCATTTCCCTCTACGGCCCTTATCCTTCATCGAGGTATCATTTTTGTTTCCCTCCTCCTCCTATCTCACTATTATAAACTAAACTCTCATTTATTCCATTTGATATGTTCGCTTTCAGTTAGTTTTTAATTTAATTTATTGTTTGGTTATGTTTATTTAACATACTGTGCACGAGATTGAGACCTTAAGATCTATGCATTTCAAATTGGTTTAAATTGGCTCTGGATGTTTTGATTTCTTTGCAGGTTATATGATTCATAGTTACGCTCAAGTTTAAAATGATCCTCCCTACCTGAACACTGATTTGGCTTTTTCCTTTTTATCTGCTAAAATATCACTTGTCAAATACACATGTTTTTGCTATTTCCTGATTTGGAATTGGATACAAGGGTTAAGACGTCTAAATTCTGAGAAACTCAAGCGATAATATGGGATATCTGAATTCGGTTTTGCAATCTTCAAGCCAGGTTCATTCTGAAGATCGTCCTGCCAGTGGCGGAGGCCTTAGGTAGCTGCTTTTTCTTCTCTTTTCATCATTGTTTGCTTATATATAAAATTTTGGTTGGATTGATGCTCTTTTTTGCGGTGTAAATTATTATTTTTCTAAATTACATATGGTTCAACATCATGTTTATTTTTTGTTCTGGTTTGCATTTCTTCTCTAATTTTAACTTATTTATTCCAAATTCTATCTTATATTCTTTTTTATGAATTATGAAAATATATGTTCATAATACTACTTAGTAGCTTTTCATTGGCCTGTCAAAAAAGCTTTTCATTGGAAATTAAATATTGAAACTTATCCTTTTATGTTCTACAATTCTGGATAATGTTACTATGTAATAAATTTCCATATAGACGAATATCCTCTTTAAGTTAAAATCTACCGATGCATCTCAATGACATAGGGCGTGAGAAGAAGCCTACAAGAAAAGAATAGAGGGAATGGAAGCAAATGAATTTACAATTAATACATGCCTCTATAAATTTGGAAATTTTTTACATATTTTCTCAAATTTTGAGTTTGTCATGGGCTAAACTTTTGTGGATCTTTACCTTTTTAATGATGTGTCACTGCATAATGTGGGAGACATCAGCAACGGTATGAGGTATCTTTAATTTGTTATTTACGATGCATGCAAAGCAATAATATTTCTTTTCTAATCATGATTGTGAAGTAAACTTGTGTTTGTTCCATTCTTTATGGGTCAGAATTAAAGACTTTGTAGTGTTGCCTGTATTACTCTGGCTAGAACGAATCATTGTTTGCTTTTGTTTCATGTATCTGTCTTTCTTAATCCCGAAAAGGCAGTTTATGGTCCCTTCTGGCTTTGAAGTAAATTTGTTGCATCTTGTGCATTCAAATTTTACTGTATGTTTAGTCATGTGATTTAATCCTTGCAACCTTTAAAGATGGAAACTTAGATTTTGTTAAATCTTTTTCTGGAATGAATTAAGAATAGAAATGCGTGAAGATTGAAGAAATATCTTTTGAAATGATAATCAAGCACATAAACTATTAGATTAAAAGCCACTTCAACATGTTTTTCTTAAATTCGATGATTACAAGAAATATATGGTTATTGAGTTCACATATTTTCTTAAATGATGCAATGATTTGGACAATAACTAAATTTAAGTGTCACATTTTCTGGCTACAGTCAAAATGGAAAGTTTAGCTATGGCTATGCAAGCTCCCCAGGGAAGAGGTCTTCAATGGAAGATTTTTATGAAACAAGGATAGATGGTGTTGACGGAGAGATAGTTGGTCTTTTTGGAGTATTTGACGGTATATCCTCTCTTACCCTTATTTATCTTTCTCTCTCTCACTCCTGCAAACATGTAACATACTAATGGTTTAGACATACTTCACCCGAGCCACATATAAGTAAATACATTGTACCATCTGTCGTGATTATTATGTGTGTTATAAAGCGCATGTATGATTTGTCAATGTTCTCTTATGCTTAAGTGATTAAGGTTGCTGGACAATAAGAGTAGAGCCTATACCTACTTATAATGCTACTGGTATTTGTCATCTGAAAGGATTTTATGCAGATTCTGGTATTTGTTATCTGCTCCGATATTGTAGCAGTACTTCAAGCCATTTCTCAAGGGCTTTTTTTGGCTCAGGATGGAGCATTCCCGTGGTAAACTATGAATTTCATGCTGAGGCAGTTTATACCATTGTATTCTGCCATAGAATAGTTTCACTTACCTTGCATCCTTAAGAAACATATCCTCCTTTGCTGAGTAACGTAAAAAAGTCTACCAGCATGGTTTGTTACAAATTGGTTAAATCAATCTTTACAAGCATGGTTGTTTCAGGTCATGGAGGTGTACGAGCTGCTGAATATGTGAAGCAAAACCTTTTCAGTAATTTGATCAAACATCCAAAGTTCATTTCTGACACCAAATCTGCTATAGGTTATTTACTTATAACTGTATCACATGGTTGTGACTTTCCTAGTGGGTTGGCCATAACTTGCCTTTTAAATTGTTTCCAACCTCCAGCTGATGCATACAACCACACAGATTCTGAATTTTTAAAATCAGAAAACAACCAGAATAGGGATGCTGGATCGACCGCTTCTACAGCTATTCTTTTTGGCAACCGTTTGCTAGTTGCAAATGTTGGGGATTCCCGAGCTGTTATCTGCAGAGGAGGCAATGGTAAGATTCATCTTTTTTTTTTTTTTCTTTTCTATTCTGATCCCATCTATGACAATCCATATGAAGTTGCCTTTTGTTTTACTTGTAATATGAAAGCTCACAAGGCTTACATATGTTTCTGTATAACTTAACAATCTTATGTAATTGCTCGCTCGCCCTTTTTTTTTTTTGTTTGTAAATTTCGTGTTTTTTTTTTGAAAATCTTGGTTAAATTATTATTTGATTGCTGAATTGATCTTTTATACATGGCTTATCTATTGCATTTCCTCTTTCAGCTATTGCTGTGTCTCGTGATCACAAGCCTGATCAAAGTGATGAGCGACAACGGATTGAGAACGCAGGAGGATTCGTCATGTGGGCTGGTGTGGATTTACATTTCTCCATTTCTCTTTCCTGTCTTACCATCCTCTCCTTTTTCTGTTTAAGCTTTTGCTATGATGTGTTAAAATGCTTGCAACTGAAATTATATCCGTAGGAACTTGGAGAGTGGGAGGTGTTCTTGCTGTTTCTCGTGCATTTGGTGACAGACACTTGAAGCAGTATGTTGTTGCTGATCCAGAAATTCAGGTCTGGTTAGAAGACTTGGTTGAAATATGCTGAGTTCCTGAGATGTAATCGTACATCATAATTAAGATAGAAAACCGTAATGCACAAACCCAACATGAAAACTCTATAGGATTCCAAATTGAGAGATGAACTATAATTTATATGGGTATTAAAGTTTCATGTTCTTTTACTAGGATTTCTATTGACTTTGAGCATTTTGTAATCTGATATGAACTTTGGAGGTTGCAGGAGGAAAAGATTGACAACTCTCTTGAGTTCCTTATACTTGCAAGTGATGGACTATGGGATGTTGTTTCAAATGAGGTACGAAATGGTTTGTTCAGTTAAAGCCTCTTTCTTTACTAACATATCCCAGAATCCATTAGTGTTTCTGTCAAGCTTAATTGATAGTAGATTGACGAAAATTGTTGTAATCGTGGATGGTATTCTCCTTACCCTTTTTTTGTTCTAATCGAAGAAATGAAGCGTAGCTAATAAACTGCTGCTTTGCCTTTGACCAGGAGGCAGTGGCAATGATAAAGCCAATACAGGATCCAGAGCAGGCAGCAAAGCAGCTGATGCAAGAGGCATACCAGAGAGGTAGCGCAGATAATATCACTTGCGTGGTGGTCCGATTCTTGGTCAATCAAGGGGGTTCCTCTCGCAATGCTTCTGCGACTGCATAAGGAAGCTATCCCTTCCCACCATGGTTTTAGGTTTTGGGTATGTGGCTGATGGGTAAAACTGAGGGTTAATGAACTTCAATACTAATAGTAATAGCTAGTGAAAGAGAATGTATAACAAACGTGCGCAGGCACTGATGTATATTACATCTGTTTCCGAAGCGATGTGCCCGTGTAAAGGGGTTTCAGACGCCAACTCTACTTATGTATGTTGTAAATGTAGTAGTACTTCTCTTGCTTTAGTTAGTCCACCTGTGATGTTGCTTTCCACCAGCACTTTCTTTTCTTTCTTAAATCATCCTTGGGAGCTGAATTTTGATAACCAATTCATTTCATCTCTAAAATTATATAGTTTCTCCCAAAGCCATTGAACTTTTGTAAAATTATGTTACCATAACAATATTTCTTCTTCTTTTTTTCTTTTTTATGAATGATGAAATTCATTAATCCAAGTAAGCAGTTAAATTGTTACAAAAGAAAAAAAATATTGTGCAGTAATTTTAAGCTATACAAACAAATTAACCAACGATACTCCCAAGAAGCACAAAGTGAAGCATTAATAAGATTAGTTCTATTGATTGGCCTTTCTCCTAGACGAGCTCGCACAATCTCTTTAATCTGCACCAAAGATAGCATCTTCAGTCAAGAAAGATGTGTCAAAATACCTCTTGTTCTTCTGTCTCCATATCACATACAAATATGCACTCCAAGTAAGCTTGAGTATAGCAACAAGCAAAGACTTTTTAAGTTTCAAAATTGCCCAAGTTAACTCTTGGTTCAAAATTTTTACATCCCTACGAATGGAGCAAAGTTGCAAAACTAATTGCCATACCTTCTTTAAAAAATTGATTAATAAATATGCTAATTTAAATATCTCAATTTTTTAATAAAAAAGATAATTTATTTTAATTTTAATAAAATAAAATTCATTTAATATTTTTTACATAAAGTATAAGTAGTTAATTTACCTATTTATGTTATTCAATAGTTAAAAAATTTATATTAACTAAAAAATTAAAATAATTATGAAATACATTTAAAATATTAAATGTTAAAAATTTTCAAATAAATTTTTTAATGTTTTATGAAAGAAAAATGAGATGTAGACCACAGTAATAAATAAACTAGAAAGAACGAAATCACCAAAATGGCCTTTGTCTACCACACGTGATCTTTGAGGACCTAAAACAAAAAGTGTCGGATAATTAACTTGTTGAATAATAGTCACCCAAACAAAAAATATATGCGAATCTACAACTGAATAATATGCATGAATATCTACTCAAGTTACTTGTCGGATATTTCTTACCTTACAAATTAATTGTAAAGACTTGAATTTTAAACCTTAACCTGCCAACAAAAAAAACTTCATACCCATTTTAGTTTGACCCGTAGGTTAAACATATATTCTAAATAATTTTCTCAGCAAAAATAGACTTGATTGTCAATTTTGATTTCTTTATATGTGGAGGCATATGTTGTTCCAATAGGGTCGGAAGCGTGTAAATTATTGTACTAAAAAATCACACAAAGTTCAATTCCTAGGGAAGAGAGGTGGATCACAAGGATCTCTTAAATACCAAGTCTTTCCTTAGTCAGAATATTCCTTCTAACGTAATTTAATAGCACAATTAAATACTACTATTATACCCTCAAATATTGAAAGAAAAATAGGACAAAAAGAACATAAGAGTTTTAACGAGGTTCGGTAAATTATACCTACGTCCTCGGGCACTAACACCAGATGATAACTTTACTATCTCCAAAATATTACAAACAAATAGAATTCCTTAAGAATTCTCAAATAGGAGAAGAGAGAAAACTAAGAGAGAAAGATTGGTTGGGATGGTGTAAATGAGAAATGGTTAGGCCTATTTATAGTTGAGGTTCAGGGACTAACTTGCAAATGGCCTAAAAATTAGGGACCAAAATTGCAATTATCCCATTCAACTTTAAACAACTTGCCTACCATTTTTTTCTTTCGGTGCCACTTGCACCTCCCATTTTTTTGACTTTTCAACACCCCTTTTAATTTGTCTTTTCAACAATCTCCACCTTGAAAATTTGATTAGGATAATCACATCTTCACATACTTCCTTCAACTCCCCAAATTTGATAAAGCTATCTTGTGTAGTGCCTCCAAATGCGCTCTCGAGCGCCATACACCTAAAGGTGCTCAAATTCTCAGGATGTTAATCAAGTTCAAACAATGATTAAACTTGATTGTTGTTACCACCTTGGTCATCATATCTGCGGGATTATCTGCTGTCGGAATCTTCTGAAGTAGAATTTTTCCTTTTTCAAAGACTTCCCGCACAAAGTGATATCTTACGTCGATATGCTTGGTTCTTGAATGATAGACTTGATTTTTCGCTAAATGAATAGCGCTCTGACTGTCACAATATAAACTTATGTGACTTTGAACAACTCCTAAGTCTTTCAACAATCCATTAAGCCAAATAGCCTCCTTAACAGCTTCTGTAACTGCCATATATTCTGCCTTTGTAGTAGACACAGCTACTGTAGACTGTAAGGTAGACTTCCAACTCACTGGGGCTTTCGCAAGAGTAAACAGATACCCCGTAGTTGAACGACGTTTATCTAAATCACCAGCAAAGTCGGAATCAACATATCCAACTACAAACTGACCAAGTGCTTCATCCTGTTCAAAAATTAAACCAACATCTACGGTTTTTCGAAAATACCGTAGAATCCATTTCACAGTTTGCCAATGTCCTTTTCCAGGATCATGCATATACCTGCTCACAACTCCAACAGCTTGTGAAATGTCAGGCCTCGTACACACCATCGCATACATCAAACTCCCAACTGCATTAGCATATGGGACTTTCGCCATATATTCTCTTTCATCTTCAGTCTTCGGAGATAATTGAGCACTAAGTTTCAAATGAGAAGCAAGTGGGGTACTTACATGTTTTGTGTTTTCATTTACACCAAAACATTGTAATACATTTTTCAGATATTGCTTCTGATTTAAACAGAGCTTGCATCTCGGTCTATCTCTACTTATCTCCATGCCGAGAATCTTCTTGGCCTCACCTAGATCTTTCATCTCGAACTCTTGATTCAACTGAGCCTTCAGCTTATCTATCTCATTTTGGCTCTTCGAAGCGATTAACATATCATCAACATACAAGAGTAGATAAATGAAAGATCCGTCATGCAGCTTCTGCAAATATACACAATTGTCATATTTGCTTCTTGTGTACTTCTGCCTTATCATAAAGCTATCAAATCGCTTGTACCACTGCCTTGGGGATTGCTTCAATCCATATAGCGATTTGTTTAGCTTACAAACCCAATTTCTACCACCAGCATCTGTGTATCCTTCGGGCTGAGTCATATAGATCTCCTCTTCTAACTCACCATGCAAGAAAGCCGTCTTAACATCAAGTTAAGCTAGTTCCAAATTCAACTGTGCTACCAAGGCCAACAAAATTCTAATGGAGGAATGCTTCACAACAGGGGAAAATACATCATTGTAGTCAATTCCCTCCTTCTGACCGTAGCCTTTAGCTACCAATCTTGCCTTGTAGCGAATATCCTTCTTGCTAGGAGATCCATCTTTCTTTGCGAATACCCACTTGCATCCGATTGCCCTTTTACCTTTCGGTAATTGCGCCAATTCCCAAGTATTGTTCTTCAGGAGAGACTGCATTTCTTCATCCATGGCGCTTTTCCATTTATCACTTTCTAAGCTTAGCATTGCTTCTTGATAAGTGATAGGAATATTATCAACAACGGGAAGGGCGTAGGCCACCATATCAGTAAATCGAGCAGGTTTACGAATTTCTCTCCGTGGCCTTGCAACTGCAACTGGTTCTGGTGTACTTAGTGGTTCTTGGGTCAGAACCTCTTCAACCTCTAATTCCTCCATTGTGGCTGGAGAATTAGACTTATTAACTGGGCAAATCCCTATCTGCTCAAACTCCACCTGTTTTGGAGTACACTCCACCTACTGTGGAGTATTGCTCGTCTGAATATCTTTATCTGCTACCTTTTTCAATGTGGCAGATTCATCAAAGGTAACATCTCTGCTACAGATCATTTTCTTTGTGCTTAAGCACCAAAGACGAAATCCCTTCACTCCAGAAGTGATTCCCATAAAGAGAGCTTTCTTTGCCCTCGGATCTAACTTTGACTCCTTCACATGGTAATATGCAGTGGATCCAAACACATGTAAGGAATCACAATCTGTAGCCGGTTTTCCAGACCATACCTCCATAGGAGTTTTTCTTTCTAATGCAGATGATGGCAAACGATTAACAAGATGGCCAGCGTATGTCACAGCCTCAGCCCAAAATTGCTTGCCCAACCCAGCATTGGACAACATACATCGAACTTTCTCCAGCAATGTTCGATTCATACGCTCTGCCAATCCATTCTGCTGTGGTGTATCCCTAACTGTGAAGTGTCGAACAATACCATACTCTTGGCACACATCGAAGAACGGATCACTTTTATATTCCCCTCCATTGTCCGTCCTAAGCCGCTTGATTTTCTTGCCAGTCTGGTTTTCGATCATAGTTTTCCATTTAAGAAAAACTCTAAGCACTTCATCCTTAGTTCTCATGGTATACACCCAAACTCTTCTGGAAAAGTCATCAACAAAAGTAACAAAGTAGTGTTTTCCTCCCAATGAAGGTGTCTTGGAAGGCCCCCACACATCTGAGTGAACATATTCCAAAATACCTTTTGTATTATGGATAGCAATACCGAATTTCACTCTCTTTTGCTTTCCCAGAACACAATGCTCGCAAAATTTTAATTTGTAAGCCTTTGCACCTTTCAACAATCCTTGTTTTGCCAGAATTTGTAAGGATTTTTCGCTGGCATGTCCCAACTTCATATGCCACAACTGCATTGAGTCCAATTCTTTGTTACCGAAGCTGTAGCGATTACTCCAATAACTGTACTACCTTGGTAGCAATACAAGTTATTTTTCCTGATGCCCTTCAATATCACAAGTGCGCCAGATGTCACTTTCAAAATCCCATCTCTCATAGTAACAACTGAACTATTGGATTCCAAGGCTCCCAATGAGATGAGATTTTTCTTCAAACTGGGCACGTACCGAACATCAATCAGAACTCTGGTTGATCCATCTTGATTCTTTAATTGGATTGAACCTATCCCAACAGTTTTACAGGCATTGTCATTGCCCATATAAACAACTCCTCCATTTAGTTCTACTAAATCAGAGAACCACTCCCGGTTAGGGGACATATGATAGGTACAACCCGAATCCAATATCCACTCATCTGAATGGAACGACGATGATGATGCAACCAGTGATAGTTCAGAGTCACTAGTATCATGCTTAGCAACACAAGCATCTACAGCAGCTTTTCCCTTATTCTTCAGCTTTGGACAATTTTTCTTCCAGTGGCCTTTCTCATGACAAAAAGCACATTCATCTTTCCCGAGTCTGGACTTTGACTTTGATCTCCCCTTTTGAGTTTTCTTCCGAGTGTATGAACGACCTCGGACTACTAAAGCTTCTGTATCTCTGATTGAGTTTTTCTATTTGTCCTTCTTTCTCTGTTCATAACTGTATAA
Organism: Gossypium hirsutum; assembly: GCF_007990345.1. NCBI lineage: Eukaryota > Viridiplantae > Streptophyta > Magnoliopsida > Malvales > Malvaceae > Gossypium > Gossypium hirsutum. The sequence goes on from NC_053428.1 coordinate 6,022,805, forward strand.
GGCCGCACAGACTTCGCCTCAGAGATATATCACTCCTGCCATGAAGTAGAGTAGTTTCTAGGAACTCAAACTCCTCAGGAAGTGACCCCAACAGCATCAAAGCCAAATCTTCATCTTTGAATGTCTCATCCATATTCATCAAATCAGTGACTAACTGATTAAATTTGGTGATGTGATCATTCATTGTGGTACTTGGGACGTATGTGAAGCGAAACAGACTTTTCTTCAAGTGGAGCTTATTTTGACTGTTTTTCTTCAAAAAAATTTCTTCAAGTGCCACCCACAACTTATTTGCAGAAGTCTCCTTTGAAAAAGCATACCTCTGCTCTCGAGAAAGGCATGATCGAATTGTGCCACATGCCAACCGATTGATCGCCTTCCAATCTTTCTCCTATACATCATCTGGTTTCTCTTCATCAATGGCAATGTCTAGACCCTGCTGAAAAAGGGCATCTAGAACCTCACTTTGCCACATACCAAAATGGCCCGTGCCATCAAAGATCTCCACGGCCAATCTTGCATTTGCAATTGTCGGTCTTGTCCACATGGACGATGTTGAAGCTCCTACACCGACCGTTTTCTCCATAATCTTTCAATATACCTAAGGAAATCTTTTCTAATGTGGAAGATCAGTTTAAACTGCAACCACAGAGCATACTACGATTAACCTTCGGCTCTGATACCACTTGTTATTCTAATAGGGTCGGAAGCGTGTAAATTATTGTACTAAAAAATCACACAAAGTTCAATTCCCAGGGAAAAGAGGTGGATCACAAGGATCTCTTAAATACCAAGTCTTTCCTTAGTCAGAATATTCCTTCTAACGTAATTTAATAGCACAATTAAATACTACTATTATACCCTCAAATATTGAAAGAAAAATAGGACAAAAAGAACATAAGAGTTTTAACGAGGTTCGGTAAATTATACCTACGTCCTCGGGCACTAACACCAGATGATAACTTTACTATCTCCAAAATATTACAAACAAATAGAATTCCTTAAGAATTCTCAAATGGGAGAAGAGAGAAAACTAAGAGAGAAAGATTGGTTGGGATGGTGTAAATGAGAAATGGTTAGGCCTATTTATAGTTGAGGTTTAGGGACTAACTTGCAAATGGCCTAAAAAATTAGGGACCAAAATTGCAATTATCCCATTCAACTTTAAACAACTTGCCTACCATTTTTTTCTTTCGGTGCCACTTGCACCTCCCATTTTTTTGACTTTTCAACACCCCTTTTAATTTGTCTTTTCAACAGCATAAGGTAAAAATGTCGATAAAAATGGATTCAGATCATCAAGACGAATGAATCAACAAGACAAATAAGCCATTTTGTAGGACGAGCGAACCTTTGATGTTTTCATCATCATCAAGTTAAAATCGAAATAAAAACAAACACGGAAAAACTTGCGTGAGCAAGGCACATAATAACAAATAGAGAGGGCTCATAGCATTAAGAAATAAACGACAAGGAAATTTTTTGCCATTACGTACGACGAGCGAACCTTGATATAACTTCTTCATCGCCCTCTATTTTTTAAACATATTTTTCTGAAAGAAGTAAAAACCAGTACTTCAAAAAAAACAAAAAAAAAAACAATGAAAGTGAAAACAAAGTTTGATTCCATTGAATTTTTATCGAAAAGAAAAAATGAGTGATGAAGGCGATTCTAGCTCTAGGCAGCCGGAGCACTGAAAAAGGAGGAAGTGTGCATCCATGGCCATGAATTGCTGCAGTTAAATAGTGATGAAATGAGATTGTTTATTGCAGTGTATGTTTGATTATTACAACTTGGGGAGGTTGTTAATCAATAATTAAGGAATATTTAAATTGATAAAAGTGATAATTGGGAGTTCAATGCAAGGAATGTTTGACACTTGGTCCCCAAGGCATGAACAGCATGTTTAATTGTTTATATATATATATAAAAAGGGTCAAATACAGCCAGCCAATAAAGGCGATCTCGATTCTCAGTCTCCAAATAATTTGAATAAACAAACTCCTACGTCACTATTACTTCAATACTTTTGTTTGTCTGTTTTTCAAATAGTAAAACACGAAAGGATTGAACTGGATTTAGTAATTAATCTTCATTTATGTTTTGTTTATTTTCCTTACAAGATTGTGGAGGGAAACAATTGTTAAAAGTAATTAACATGAATCAAATAGATTAATATTAGGGACTGTAGAACCCCAAATATTCTCCAAACCTCACGTACTTGGTCTCATGGACTTTTGTAATAATGGAAACCCATTTGAAACTCAACCAAGCACACTACCTCTTAACACAGTTTAAATTATCCACTAACTTTCTCTCTCAATCCATCTTCGTTTTACTGTTGATAAAAATTAAGCCTCTGGTAAACGTCCCTCCACTCTAGAGTTAAATACGATTTCTTGGGTTGAAAATTGAAACCTGTAATTCCAATAAGAAGAAAATTGCATCGGAACGTAAGCCTTTCCTATGGATAATGGGCCATTTGGACCGTCCAGACTTAAGATGGTCCAATACTAGCTAGTTGATTGAGGCCAATAATTTGAGAGATATTGATATGAATATATGCATGCATGCGTATGCAGATTATCGAATAGACTAGCGGGAAAAAAAGCCAGGAAATGATAAGAAAGGTATAACGTGCAAGTCACCTTCAGGCCTTACGTCCCAACACGACTCAGCTTTTCAACCCATTATTATGCTTGTTCAAAAGCATCGAAACCAACTTGACCTGAAGCATCTCAAATTAAACCCATTGCATTGCCTTACATGGTCCTCACCCACCAACCAACCTTCATTAACTCTACAATTTGCTTTCACTTTTATTTGCATTTTTTTTGTTAATGTGGATCAGGGAGGGTAACCTACTTCTCTCTTGTTATGGCATGAAAAGGCTACCAAAAAAACACAGTTGAATGTAAAAGTTTTATTTTTATACCAACTTATCAACCAAAAAATATATATTATACAAATCTAAGTTTTGAACATCTGCAACAATTTGTTAATTCCCATCATCAATCAGATTTTGATTTCATTTTTCTGTAGTTAATAACGAAGCCGATTGCTTTGAAAAGAAAGGAAACTGAAAATCAGCCATCTTTCCCTCTTCAACCATATTACCTTCATGTCTTCATGTCTCATTCCCTCTTACTACTAAATATAAGTAGATGTTATATAAAACTGTAATTTTACATCGTCCTTATTTCTTTCTAATAGGAAAATGAAAAATTAAAATTTTTCTCCTGAAAAAATTCAATTTCAATTATTATACCTATCCTTTTTCAATAAGAAAATGACAAATTAATTTTTTTTTAATTTTTTAACATTTTTAGTTAAATTTAAATTTATCGATCACCTACAAAAAAAATAAAAATGACGTAAAATCACACTTTTATACAATTATTTCTCGGAGATAGTTTTAAGATAAAACTAAACACTTCCCAATAATTATAAGAAAGAAAAAAGGGAGAGAGAGAGATGGGAGCAAGACCTTAGTAGAAACCTTGAAAGCATCCATGTATGTCTTATCAGAGAACACAAAGCTACATGATAGTATTGATAACTCCCAAGTTATCTATAAACCCCCAAATGGAGAATTTTCATATTAAAAAAATAGGAAAACGTTAACGATGGAGCAATACCTTTCACTCGCCTCTCCTAATTATGAGTTCATTATTCAATTAATGAATTAATTGCTCACAAAATCACATTTGGGGAGCCAATGGTCCAATGGAGTGACAGATTTTGATACCGTACCCCCCACTAGAAAAATCCTTCCAACTTTTTAAACACCAAATCACCATCCATATAAACAATACCGACAATATATATAATATTGGTTATTGTTTGAAACCCTAAATAGAAAGCAGGCGGAATTGAAGAAAAAGATCCGCTAATCACAACATTAAAGGGAAAAAAAAAACTTGTACAAAAACAATGGTCAAGTTTCCATTGTTGGGTGGGATTATAACACCTTCTTCATCATCATCACCTACTTATATACATAACATAAACATTAATTTCAGAACCTGCAAAATAACACCTTTAAAACCCAGAATCCTTTCCCCCAAAACGCCTCAGGACAAAAGAGAAAGCGATGAAAATTAAAAAGTTCAAAATTGAACATATTACTAGACCATGCTGGAGAAGACTGGAGAGGTTAAGTTCAAAACGACGGGACAACTCCAAACCCATACATGTTACTGCGATCCACTTCGACTTCTATGTCCGTACGCTTCGCGAACCTTCCTTTGATTCTCGGCCTCATCTCTGCGTATGCTTTTCTGGAGGCGTAACGGATCGTCTTCTCGAATTTCCTGTTCTTTCTCTTCTCTCTGTACCTCAGCACCCTTGCTTCTCGGTCCGCCGGTGATAGCTGCACCGTCTGATGTGTTGACTGAGGCCCTCTTCCGTATGGGTTTGATATGTCCGTCATCGTACTTCCGTCTGGGACTACCCCAACATCCAATGATGATGATGATACCTGTAAATCAATATCGAAAACCAAAGTTCAAATTTAAATTCAGAATGACAATACTACTTTGTAATGGCGAAATGTTTCGAAGCTCGTTTGCTTACGCTGTGGCTGATGAAGTTGGGGTTGTAGCCATAAGAGAAGGGTTTGGATCCGGTGAAGTCCAAGTCGAAACAGTGATCGTTAGCCGACGGAGCTTGAACATTCTTGCTTTGGACAGGGACCACCCCATCGGTGCCGGAGCTGTTCTGCTCCTGGGCATCCATTTTTGGATCCCCATGCCCGTAATCTAGATCCAGATACGGGTCCATCTCCGAGAACACGTACTGCCCCGAGTTCACGTCCGGGCTGTCCACAGCCTTATGGTTAGGGTTCGGAAGCAGCCACGACGCCGCCTCCGCTTCCTCCCGGCTGACATCAGCGTCTCCGTCCACGTCGGAGAAGTAACGCTCCTCCAGAAAGTTAACAACTCCGTTGGGTTTGACGGCTGGGACTGAATTGACGGAGTCGTAGAAGGGGGTTACAGGGAGGCGCTCGTGTCGGCGAGCAAGAGGGTTGGCGGAGTGGATGTCACGGTCGCAGGTAATACAGAGAGCGGCTGCATCGGCCTTGCAAGTGACGTGAGCGGGCGCTTGCTCGCAGACTTCGCAGACCCAAACTCGAGCGTGACGCGAGGCGAGCTTGTTGGCCGCGTGGATTTTGGAGTCACAGTTGGAGCATAGAAACGCCGAGTCAGCCCGGCAGAAAAGAGTCGCCGTCGCTGATTTGCACGAGTCACACAACTTCGATGCCATTTCAACAACCCAGTTTGCTAGAAGTTATGTTTTCTCCTCCTCTCTCTTTCTGTGGGTGTGAGCTGAGTTTGGGAAGGCTTTTCAGTTTTAGTTCTGCAGAAAGTTTTTTTTGTGGGTTAAGAATAACGAGTTATGCTAAAAAATAATAATATTTAATAGGTATATTTTTACAATATATATCTAATATCTTTAAAATAAAGGTATTTTTTTTAATAATGCGTCTTCTTTTAAGGAAATAATATGTTATTAATATTGAATATTACATTAAATATAAATTCTAAAACTAATAATTAAAATAGGGTAAATTTGAAAAAAAAGGTTGATTTTAAATAATAATTAGGGATTTAGACCAATTTTTTAATATTTAAAAAAATAAGTTGATTTTGGGGAGAAATAAAAAACACGACGAAGTGTTTTTTATTTTTAAAACTTGTTCTTTGGTTGGTTTTAAAATTTTGGGGAGAATAATTTATTTTTATTAGTGTTTGAGGAGACCGTGTGATAGTTTTAAAATGTGTTTAGATTTATGGTGGCGCTTGATGACTCACACTTTTCATCTGTTGTGTTAGGAGGAAACCATCACCTTAGAAGCCCATCACATTGCAACTCGGGATTCAGTTCACAGTGGTTATAGGTTGAAGATATTTAGGAGTCCTGGTTGATCGTGATTATGCGGCCACAGGTTCAAATTTAATGCCACCAGAAGAAAATGCTTTATAAACCCCGTATATAAGTTTAAGACCATAATCATAATAAAAAATTAAGGGGTTTTCTGGTATAATCAACTTATTCTTTTTTCTCTATCTCCACCAAAGTAGTATCCTTAACCTCATTGCCTATAAATTATGACAGATGTAACACCCCTTACCCGTATCCAACACCGGAATAGGGTACGAGGCATTACCAAAACACATACACTTGTAAACGTATTTAACCGAGTTATAAAATTTCATCAAAATTAAAATTTTCAAAATAATTAACATGTTTCTATAACTTTTCCCAATATATCCTCAAAATATTATAATCATAATAATTAGGGCCCGCGAGACCCGATACATACTCATGCAATTTAATGCTTCATTTCCATTTCATTCAATTCGCAATTTCTCATGCTCATAATTTAAATCATATCACTAGCAATTTCCATTTAATTCACGTGCAATTCAATGACATCAAATTCAAAACTAATACGTATTTACCATTTAACTCAATGTTTATTGATTATACCATTCAATAACACATTTATGAAATTCTCAATTTAGCAATGAAAATATCACTTTAGTTTGAATAACAACATCGTCCTGATATAAATACACTACCACTTATCCATTTACTTTAATTCTTTTGGGCCCATTTGTCACTTACCATCCTTAATCAAATTAGGGAACGGTCACGGAAAATTGAGTACTTCACTTTCACTTTGCTATAGTATAACTATGGTCTTACGTATGATCACTTATCACTTGTCCCTGATCAGATAAGTGTAGCCACCTATCACTTTGTTTCTTGATCAGATAAGTGTAGCCACTTATCACTTTGTTTCTTGATCAGATAAGTGTAGCCACTTATCACTTTGTTTCTTGATCAGATAAGTGTAGCCACTTATCACTCTGTCTCTTGATCAGATAAGTGTAGCTAAAGCTATCACTTATCACTTTTCACTTGTCACTTGATCAGATAAGTGTAGCCGAAGCTATCACTTATCACTTTGTCACTTGATCAGATAAGTATAGCCGAAGCTATTACTTATCACTTTCCACTTGTCACTTGATCAGATAAGTGTAGCTAAAGCTACCACTTATCACTTTGTCACTTGATCAGATAAGTATAGCCGAAGCTATTACTTATCACTTTCCACTTGTCACTTGATCAGATAAGTATAGCCGAAGCTATTACTTATCACTTTCCACTTGTCACTTGATCAGAAGTACTCAAATCCGGCGTTCCGCTCAATTTGATCATTTATTCATATATCAGGCTTACCAACATGTGTTAATTCATAAACCATTCATGGTATTATTTCATGCCAAATCATATACTGAATATACCATACACACATACTATGAAACTTTATTTTCACACATGAGCTTAAACCATGACCAATAATGCACAAAAATAAGCATCATTCATATTTCATCGTTTATGAGTTATAATCAAACATATGACCATTTATACACGAATCATTCATATATTTCCCAATTTTCCTCCTCCTCCTCTCCATTCCACATCCTTAATGTGTATAACACACTTAAACAACATTAACCATAATTTCAATATTCACTAACATGTATATTCAAAGCAGTTTATCCGAGTCAGAGTCACTAAATTATTTTTATCCGGAGCTACAGAGCTCCAAATTAAGATCCGTTAATTTTCCCTGAAACTAGACTCACATATCTTCATACCATAAAATTTTCATAATTTTTGGTTCAGCCAAATAATACAGTTTATTCTTTAAAGTTTCCCCTGTTTCGCTGTCTGACAGTTCCGACCACTCTTCACTAAAAATTAATTATCTCATTGTACAGAATTCGGATGATGTTTTAGCTTGTTTCTTCTAAAAATAGACTCATTAAGGATTCTAACCATATAAACTATAACTCATAATCATTTTTTTACAATTTTTAATGATTTTCCAAAGTCAGAATAGGGGAACCCGAATTCATTCTGACCTTGTCTCACAAAATCTATTATATCTCATGATTTACAATTCCATTGCTCACATCATTTCTTTTATAAGAAACTAGACTCAATAAGCTTTAGTTTCATATTTTATTCATCCTCTAATTCAATCTCTACAATTTTTGGTGATTTTTCAAAGTTACACTACTGCTGCTGTCCAAAACTGCTTTAGTGCAAAATGTTGATTTCCATTTTGCCCCAAATTTCACAGTTTATACAATTCGGTCCTTTCTCAATTAACCCCTCAATTAATCTAATTTTCTCAATTAGTACTTTACTAGACATTATAAGTTGTTACACAACTATTGAAATTCAGAATTTCCACATATAACTCTATCTTCAAACTCTTTTACTATTAGGTCCCAAACATTCACTTTCTATTCAATTCTTTCAATAAAATCAGCATATGAACAATTTAAAGCTCTAATTTCATGCTAAATCATCATATACTTCCAGCACATATTCATATCAACTTTCAACTTCTTTCATAAAATCAAAAACTAATGGATTTAACAAGTGGGCCTAGTTGTAAAAGTCATAAAAATACAAAAATTTCAAGAAATAGTCAAGAATTGAACTTACTTGTAATAAAATATGAAGAACCAGCTTGAAGAAGCCCTTCCATGGTGTTTTAGCTGATGAGAATTCAGAAAAATGAAGAGAAATCTGGATAATTCCACTTGGGTCCTAACTTTATTAAGCAAATTTTGCAATTTTCCAATTTTGCCCTTAATTCTCCTTACTTTCTTGCTGATTTCATGCCTCTGCCGTCCAGCCCAAATAGACCTTGGGTCTATTTGCCTTTAAAGCCCTCTTCCTTTTATCATTTAAGCTATTTAATCATTTCCCAAAATTTTGCATTTGTTACAATTTAGTCCTTTTTGTTCAATTAATTATCGGAACTTTAAAATTTCTTAACGAAACTTTAATACTAACTTTTTAACACTCCATGAATATTTATAAAAATATTTATGGCTCAGTTTAAAATCCCCGAGGTCTTGATACCTCATTTCGATTCTAATTATTTTAATATTTATTTCTAGTGCACTATTCACTATTTCAAAAATTTTCCTAACTTCATATTTAACTTATACTTACTAAATTAATAATATTTTCTACCCATTTGTCGAATTTAGTGATCTCGAATCACCGTTCCGACACCTCTGAAAATTCAAGCCATTACATTTTTTTTTCGTCGGATTTGTGGTCCCGAAACCACTGTTCCGACTAAGCCTAAAATCGGGCTATTACAACAGAGTTGGGGACAAGAGGACTTTCAAGAGGGGAGTGACTGGCACAACAGAGAAAAAGTTGAAACTCGAGTTGAGATGATAACGATTATAGTTATTAATGAGTTCTTTAATCACAACAATGATTATGGACACATTTTCTATTTCTCTTTAAAATCAATTTATTTCCCTATATATGAGAAAAATCAACCTAAATCTCTAATTATTTTTTGAAATTGGCATATTCTATTAATTTACCCAATTAAAATATGAAATAAAACATATTAAAAATTAAAATTAAATATATTTTTTCAAAAATATAAAAAATAATATATATTAATATTTTATAAATAATTATGATAGAAATATCCATAGTCAATTTATGTTATGTTTGATAAGTACTGAAATTTTTATTACATTGTTAACATAATGTAAGATAATGAGATGAAATGTGTTAAATGTGTTATATTTAATTCATTGTAATGAAAAATTTAGGTGTTTAATTGATCAAATGTAAATTATTAAAAAATATTTTTTAAAATTATTATTGTATCTTAGTTATTTTTAGTCTTAATTTTTAAAAAATTATGATAAATTAAAATTAAAATTATTTTTATTTACAAACTATATATTAATGAGTAAAAATATAATGATGAAATAAATGTATAAATCATAATTATAATAATTTAAGAAAAATGAATTATAATCATAATTAATCTAAATCATTAGAATAAATATAATAATTATAATTTAAAGTATCACATCTATTAGTTCATCGATAGAAAAAGAGATTTTTATTTTTAGTTAGAATTAAATATTATTTGAAAAATAGATTAAAATAATAAAAATAAAAAGGTAAATTGCTTTGAATTTTGAAATTAGGCCTATAAGCAAATACTACCAAAGGAATAAGTGATAATGAGGTTATATTTTATATGGATAAATATAAAATTTAGATATGAATTTTGTTTCAATGTGCAAATTAATATGTGAATTTGGACTTGATGCAATTATATACATGAAACTTAAATCTATGATTCATATGTATACATGAAACTTTTTTTTTGATTTAATGTACACATATAAAGAAATGCATGTATATATTTATTTTTATAATAGATTAATATAATAGTTTACATATGTAATACATTATATTGACATTATTTATGAATGTGAGATTACGAATGATTGAAATGATAAGAATTCAGATAGTGTAATTATACTTCTAAATGTAACATTACGGGTTATAGTGTAAGATTCAATCTAAATAGCTAAAAAGAGAAAGCTTTTAAATTTTTTTCTTTTAAATACATTTTATCATTGTATTAAATATTTAAAGTTATTAAAATAAAAAATTAAGAAAATATTAACTTAATTTTTTTAAAAAGAAATTTTATTATTTATTTTAGTTTTTAGAAAATAAAATATTTGAAATCTAATATAAATATTTTATTAATAAATTAAATTATAAAATAAAAATGTAAAATTAAATAATTTATGAAACAAAAGGTGAAGAGAGAGTTGAGATGAGTTTTAGAAACGTGAAGTTGAGACAATGGCGTATGGAAGTAGTCTATCTGGTGGGGCAGGGGAAATCCAGGAGTAACCAATGGAAGTGAAACGCGTGGAAGAAGCTTAGCCAAAACAGAGACGATTTTATTAAGGTCTGAAAATTAGTGGGAGAGAGATGAGAGGGTTGTCATTTTCAATTAGGATGTGGAGCCCAGCCCTTGTAGAGAGTGATGGAGAAAGGTGCATTTTTGTTTTCTAGGCTTCATCATAATAATGCTTGACAACAACAGTAAATGCAATTCGAAGTTGGGGGTTCACACCTCACCCTTCAATCAATTATTCCATTTTTAGCCTTCACTTTTCTTTCCCTTTCTTTTCAATATATTTTGTCTTCATTTTCAAATATATATTTATATAATAACTATACACTAAAACCAATCCTTATCTCATAATAGTCTCATTATTATAGGATGATGTGGTGAAACCATGAAACTTCCTACCACTTTCCCATTCTAACGGGCTACGCAAATGCATTTGTTTTCTACTTGTCCAAATCCAAAGGTTTCGTTGTATGTTTTTCTCTTTCGAAAATAACACGTTGATTAAAAAAGAGGGAAGATTAGAGAGGAGAGCAATGGTGGGTGGTGTCTGCCTCTGCTTTGGCCTGTGGTTGCCATTGGGTTGCATAGGTCCTATTTGACCACAGTCGTCACCTTGCGAGAGCAAAGATCCTTTGTGACTTAGGAATCAATGCTTTTGAACAATGCTACATGCGCTTATGAATTTGGGGTTTGATTCCTTCTTCTTGTCGCTTGATTGGAGGAGAAGGTGGGGATGCTACTCCCTGTGTTCCTGTGTTCCTGTTTTTCCAGCCTTGGGTTTTATACGGTCTCTGGTTTCGATCACACACGCATATATATTCGCTTATCAGTGATAATTCTCACGACCAGAAGACAGTGCATTCCAATTTATGATCCATTAAAAAAGAAAAAGGCCGGATATGGGAACCCCATCCATCAAATGGCTAAAACCATTGGAAGAAACTTTTTAAGAACAAAACCCTTCCATTTTCCAAAATTGGTTCAAACCAAGTTTAAAACACCATCTATCAACTCAAATTGTACAAGTCTTGACCTGTAATTTAAACAACATAAGAAACTGCAAGTAATAAATCACATGCCAACCGCAAGTCAATGGTGGTGAAACTTATGGGTACATTTAGTAAAAATCTTGGGATCTGGAAATAATTTAGCCACCTCCTGATTTGAGAGTATTACTTAACCTGCATAACGGTTTATTATATTAGATGGAACCTCCACTCTCTCAACAAAATTTCAGCAATAAGTATATCAGCACCATAAATGATTATAGTGCTGCTGTGCCTGTGATCATGAGTAAATTTAAAAAATTTAGGTTCTTATTAATATTTATGATTGTGTTCCCGCAAAAGCATTTAATTTTTTTAACGAAATGATGTGCCTTCACATTGATATCTGATTTGACTAAGCATCTATAACAGATTAACATTTCCCTAGTTTTGTCATTGTTCTTAGAAAGTTCACGTTGAAAGCACAAGTACAGAACCCTAAATCAGCAACGCCTCCATATTATCATAAGCATGGAACCCTATAGTCACTCACACTCAACAACAGTTCCTATAAAAACCTACATCCCAATGTAAACTAAGTTTGATACTAAACAACTATCATGACTAGATACTAGACCAGACATAAACTTCTTGAAAGGTAACATAAACAGTTGTGTTACTAGAGATGAACAAAGAAGCTGTACTTACCAGTCCATGCCCTCAAAAAGTCCTTCACCCTTGACTGCACATGTTTTAAATATTGCCCACTGACGGTTTTTTAATTTGTGCAACTCCAAAGCCTCGGTCACGGCAGCAGCATCAAGCGCACCAGGTAGATCCTGTTCATTTTGAACAAATTTGTTTTAAAATTGTAAAACTTGAAAGATCAAGATCATCGAAACCTTGTCCTATGCAGAGTAGAACATTTTACAACTACTTTTGCAGCTTTGAATGGTAGAGCATAGAGTAAATGCAGTGTTCACCTGCTTGTTAGCAAAAATAAGGGCTATTGCACCTTTAAGTTCATCCTCCTGCCCAACAGTTTAATGATTCAGTCAGCATCTACCATATGACATTAAAAGAGTTACAGAGGAGTTGAGGGAGACATGACTAGCCAGTTTAGACATAAGAATACCTCTAAAATGGCATGAAATTCTTCCTTGGCTATTCCAATTCTATCAGTGTCACTTGAATCAACAACATAAATTATTGCTTGTGTATTGGGGAAATAGCATCTCCAATATGGCCTGTAAAAGATGCAGATTAAAAAGAAAAGTGGAAGACGAGTGTTGGAGGGTGGTGAAGTCAATCGACGTGTTCAACAAGCAGCAAATTGCCCGATGAAAGGACTAAAATCATCACGAAGAAAGCAAATTGGCAATGAAAAATTCCGAAAAACAAAACTACTTCCTGGTTAAATAAATGAAAAATGATGAATCTTCTTTCATCCCACCTTATTGTCCAGCTAAAGAGCAGCCAGAAAAACCCACAAGATATCCCCATATCAGAATTAAATAAATAGAGGAAGCAAAGTAACTTAAAGGTTGCATCTCCATCAATTAGAAGACACACCACAACAGTTAAAGCTACTTTAACAAATCAATTGAAAATCTCATCTGTACCAAAAGTATTGGGATGTTTCCTTGAGAAAACAAAGCTTAAAAACAAGTACCTGATGCTTGTCTGACCACCTGCAAAAAACAAAACTACATTTGATTTAAACTGGAACAAAGAGTTAAATGAATGTTACAACTTTATAGAATCTCACAGCTGATAAGCAAAACGGAGCTACACGTTTAAACTCAACAACTGAAACAATTTCTCTGTAAATTCAAGCCACAAAAGTTTCTGCTGATATAATCTTATACAATTCAAACTGTAACTAAAATTTCCAAAGGCCTTGTGGCAAATGCCAATGCAAGCAGGCCAACCAGATAACTATAGGATCAAAAATGAAATTCAATGATTCAATTTTAAGTAAAAGGATTAAGGCAAATTTCAATGATTCGATAAATTAAATTGAACTCCATTTGTATAAACTACATCAGCTACTATTTCAGATTTATTAACGTTAACTTACCTAAATCCCATACTTGAAACTTGATATTGTTGTATTGTACAGTCTCTACATTAAACCCAATCGCTGCAAAAATAGAGTTCAAAAAAAATGGAGCATCGAAGCTGTCAGTCATTTAGAAAAAAATATGAGAACCCAAAACAAGAATGATAAAGAAGAATTGAGAGAGTAGCCGGCAAAGGCAAACCTACTTGGAATTGTAGAGACTACCTCACCCATCTGAAGCCGATCTGTTGGAAGATGATCAAAATAATAATTAAAAAAATATGGAATAAATAACACCCAAAATTAGAAAATAAAGAGGAAAAATGGAAAAGAAATAAAAGCGATAGGCTTGTTTAGGAAAGATCGAAAGGTTACAGAGAATAGTAGTTTTGCCAGCATTGTCAAGACCCAGTACGAGAATTCGAGCTTCTCTGTTACCGAACAGAGAGGAGAACATCCGAGTAAAAACAATACCCATTTTTTCCCTGTTGATTCCTTTAGCAATTGCTACCACTAATTACGGATCTAACACAGATTCTAAGCTACTTTAGTTTTAGTGTGGCAAGTAGTATTTACAAAAATCCAGGTTTTTTTTTGTTTGTTTGTGTTATTTACATATTTATCTTAACTTTAAAAAATAAAAAATGTTTGTGTAAAGGAAAAGAATTAGGAACGTTACGTACGTAAATACTAAATAATAGTTGTATTTTTTTAGCATAATAATAGTTATGTTGAGAGTATAAATAAGGTATTGATATTTATAAACTACTTAAATTCGATTCGAAAAATTTTAAACTCAAATCAATAATTATCAAGCTCAATTCAAGCTTAATGATATTAGACCCAAATAGCTTAGGAACGATATTAAGTTTATCATTTTTTATTATTAAATTATATTACTATTCTTAATATATATTATTAACTATAAACTTAATTATTTAGTTAAGCTTGAACTTAAAAATAAATGTTTAATTTGATTTAAGTATTGAGCTCTGAATCTCGATTCGAGTTGGAGCTTACTAATATTTATGTTTGATTTACTCAAAGGTCAGACCATCCCTTTAAATCTTGATGCTGGCTTGAATTATAAAAAGATATGGACAGTTTGAAAAGTGAGTTTAGGAAAAAAAAATTAAAAGCTTGAACTTAGATTTTAGCTTTCAAGGCTAAAACTTTACCCATCAATTTTATAGTTTTGTAATGTATTTTTATTTTATTGTGCATTTTGTATTATATAAAATTAAATATATATAACATAATATTATATAGAAATTAAAAATATAGTTTTTAATTATTATAATATTCAGGGCAAGGGTGAGGAAGAATGAGTTTAAACTCGTACGTTGTACATACCACACGAGATTTTTAATCCATATTATTTAGAGATTTATCCACTATTCTAAAAAATAGTTAAATTGTGTATATTTCAAATTTTAATAAAAGAAAAAATCTATAAAATTAAATATTAAATAAAAAATAGTATATATTTTTTAAAATATAGGTTATTCCTAGAATGAATTTAGATTAAATATTCATAAATTTCGATATGTTAATATAAACTTTAAGCATATATTTTTTTATGAATAAATTAGACTTAGATACCAATTATGTATATAAATAGCCCCGAATGAGAAGCTGTGATTTCCTCGGAAAAAGAAAAAGAAAATCTCCTGCCTACCAGGCTTTCAAATAGAAAAGTGGCAACAGACTAAGGCTTCCTTTGGTTCACCGTTTACAGCCAGTGAGGTGCAGTTAGACTCCCAACCTCACTGGGAAGCTGTTTGGTTGAGTGTTTCAGTGCAACCAAAATCAATTCTCACCACACTGCTATCCCAAAAATCAACTGGAGCTTTCAGCAGCAGTAAGCTCACTGGTTGAACTTCCATTTATTATTTTACCATTTTATCCTTAAAGTTTCTTTATCAATCTGTTATTTTTTTCAGATTTGGCGGCCAAATTCTGCTATCTATGTTGGAGTTTCAACACACTTTAACCAGGTAAAGTTAGAATTTCAAACAGAGCACCAGCAGCAACGTATTATATCCGAGTAAAATATGAAAGAAAAATGCTTGAAGTTCAAGCTTTTAGCTACTGTCAAGAATGGAGAACAAAACTTAGAATTTTTAGAAGGCAAAGGAAGAATGGAGCATATGGAAGAAAATCTGATGATTTCATTCGTTTTAAACATTGGTTATATAATAAAAAATTAAAAATTAAAAATTATTATCATTTTATCTAATAAATAATTTAAATTGATTATATAATTCATTAAAATATTTATAATAAAATATTAAAAGATACATTTTAATATTTTATTAAATAAATTTATAAATTCACATATTTTAATAATTTTATATAAGTAAAATAATTTAAAAACTTCTATTATATATCAATTCTAATATAATGTCTTTAATAGTCATTTTTCATTTTCACCTCACCGCTATAGCTGCGTTTGAATCCAAACACATACTCCACCGTTGTTTCTAATCTCACCGCTACAGTATCAAATCTCACCGCTACAGTAACTAATCTCACCGCCACCGCTGTTTTTAACCTCACCGGAGGTAAACACACCGCCCATCCAAACTAAACCTAAAACATAAAACCCCATTTGATAAAAGGCTCGTTAATGTCTTAGTTATCATGCTCAACTCAGATCCAAATCAAAGAATAGTGCAACACCCTGAATCCCAAAGGTCGCCTTTATTAAGGGCAACAAATTTGGGTAGATCCATTTTTAACAAAATCATTTTTAACAAAATCAAACATCCCATTTCATTAGTAGAAAGAAATCATATGCAGCTGGAGCTTAGATCCTGTGCAAAATGAAAGACCTACAACGAGGCCAAAACTTGTACAAGAAAAGGACTCGGTTCTAAATTTAAAACAGAATTAAACAGTGTTAGGGTTAAGCTTATGCGGTTACTGACCACAGACCACTCCATTAATGTTGTTTTAGGATGGGTGCGAAAGAAAGATTCTCGTCTGTAACTTTGACAGTTTACTGATAGTTGGAAGTATCGTGGAGCGTGAGAGTTCCCTACCCAATCATTGCTTACCCAATGATGAGACTTTCGCAACAAGTTGACGAGATAAAACCCCTCAATAAGCCAACTAATAGTCTCTGATGTAAGAGAAACCTGCCAAATGCTGCTCTTAGTTTCCCTAATAGCTTTCTTTAACCGAGCTCTAAGGGTGAAGCCGTGAAGGGGGAAAGGCCGCCATAAGCAACAACATTAGTATCACCCAAGATATGCCAAGGTCGTAGGTTGCATGGTTGCGAGACTGACTCCACCAAGATGAGGTCAAAGCTGCTGTTGGACCCCACAAAACACCATCCTTGATGCCAAAGAGAAAATCCCAACTAGGGAAACCAACAAAATGACGTCTTTTAAAGAGGGCATCAAGTAGGAAGATCCATTGACTCTCATGCTAGCCCTTGATGTCGTTGAAGAAAAACAATGGAGAGCGCCATAAGCTCCAAGTATCCCGTAGCAATGAGAAAAAAGAGAAACGAGCACCGACCAAGTGATCGAAAAATAGAGGGACAACAAACTTGAGGGAAAGGGCAGAGTTGTGGCGACCGACAAAGCTACCAATCACTTAAGCGGCAAAGAGACAATGAAGGACCAAAGCCTCAGGAATGCAAAATGAGAGAGAAAGATCCACTCGAGAGTCCTAAGTAGGGTAGATCCACTCGTTGGCGGAAAACCGTCTAAAAATTTTGAAAAAATTTCATCAAGTCCTTCAAAAGTTTTGAAAATTTTATTTAGACCCAAAAATCCTTGAAAATTTTAATTAAGCTTACAAATGTTTTGAAAATATTAATTAAAACCCTCTAATTTTTTTTAAAAAATTCACATTAATTTTATCAAAATTTTTAAAATTTTTAATTGAACTCCAAAACTTATCACATTTCGCACTGGATAAACCCAATTTAATAATCATTCATCTATTGCACATTAATTCAAAAAAAGAAGAACATTTTGTTATTTTAATGCCATTTCACTAATTTGAAAACAAAAAAGAAAGAAATTCGCAAACTAATGAAACTTTACTAAATTATTTTCTATATCTGCTATCCAACTTGTCTCCACGACAAATTATTTAAAAGTAGGTGAAGTTTCTTCCCATTTCGGGAGCTTCCGTCTCTCTTCCAAATAACAGTTGGCTTCCATGAGAGTTGAAGATCACACATTGTACTAAGGCTGTCCTTGCACTTAGCATGTTCCTCAGTCAACACCTCTTACAAAAATATCTCCACTTTGAAAATTTGGCCAAATAATAGTGTAACTAGGGTAGGGAGTTAATTTAAAGAAGAAATGGTGGCGTCGAGTCACCGCGCAGTTGAGAGTTGGGACAGGAGCACACCCCCAACCCAGCTGCTTAAGGTTTGCTTTAATTAATGGTGAGCACGTGACCCCTGTGAGGTTGCCGCCAAGCAAGAAAGAGAAAAACTGCTGACTTTGCATTGCATACTTTTGTGAATCAACAACGTTCCGTTTCCCTTCCTCTTTCGGGGATGACAGCTTTTTTACGAGCGGCACTAAAACTAGAACTCTTTTGAGGAATATGTCCTTTGCTTTGATTTGTGTCATTTTCTTCCTTTCCTTTATTCCTCTACAAGTACTTTAAAAGTGAAATTTATAATTCGTAAAAATAAAAGATCATTATTCCCATCAAAATTTTTTATATATCATATTCTTTGTACTAGCAAACGGCTCAAAACGGTTGATTTCTGTGCAACGACAGGCTAATAATAATTATAGGGTATAATTAAAGGTCCATTTCCATGTACTTTCCATTTTGCTCTTGTTTATCAGGCCTTGGCCAATAATCCACTTGGGACTTGAGTTTGCTATAGTTGGCAGGCAAGCAAGCGTATCCAGACTGTCAGTAATTAAAGAACTTTGTTGTTATTGTGTCGCAGTAAAATATAGCTGGTTACTGATGACACGATGAACTATAAGTTGCTTTGTCTTATGGAATTTGGATGTGGATTTGGGAAGAGAACTCACTCACTTCTAATTTATGTTCTCATCAAAATTTACATTTTCCGACTATCAAAATCGAACAACTTCTCAGGACAGAGAAAGCAATCAAGCCAAAGAGATAAAGAAAAAATGAAGAAGAAGAAGAAAAAAAAGTGAAATTTCTCTCACCCTCTCTGCCAAGAGGGACCAAATTGAAAAAAAAAAGAAAAAAAGAAAAAAAGAAAAAGGAAAGCAAGTAAGCAACTAAGAGCTAAGCTCACTGGTTTGATTTTGGTCTGGGGTTGGTTGGCTGTCATGGTTGTCATGGTTTTCAGAGTTGTCTGTTACTGTTGGAAATTGTTGATCATCATCGTCGTCGTCATCGTCATCACCACTCATCTCTCCTTTAACTTTCTCGCCACTTTCATCTTTCTTTGATCCATCCTTGACATCATCAACCTTGCCATTTTTATTATCACCGAAAGAGGAAGCTTTAGTGCATACAATTACAGGGGTAGCCAAGAACGTAGGTTTCTCTTCACCGGCCATTATCACCAGAATCTTCTCCTCATAAACTTTCACCTGCTTGGTTGAGTCGCCCTCATTTTCACCACTTTCGACATCCCTTTCGACATCACCTCCTTCACTGTTGTTGTCCAAACGACCAGAAAGCCGCCAGTAGGAACAAGCTAAGATCAAGAGAGCAAAAGCAATGAGGCCCAGCATCGCTGCTAGGCCGCCAAAGAGGTAAGGCACAGGAGAGTGCCATGGAGAGCGTGGTTGCCCCATTGCTGGTGGTGACATTGAGGGCATAGCTGCTGTTTCTACTGTGTTAACGCTGCTAATTGGTCTCATTTTTAGTGTTTCTTTATAGAACTCGATTTCTTCTTGTTAACAGAGAAGGTGGTAGTTTGGTTGAGGTAGAGGAAAAGAAGGTGAAGAGTGTGAACCTGAAAAGCAGAGAAGGTGAGGACTGTTATTTATAAGCAGAGAAAGTGAGGGAAATCTCAGCACCCGCACCCCCCCCCAAAAAAAAAAAACTCTCACTGCTTTTTTATTAGGTTAGGGTCACGGACTAGGCCCTGTTTACGTAGTTTTTTCACTCTATTAACGATGGCCTGGTGCACTCTGATGTTGGCTCAGATCCTCGGCATCCCGGGAGTGACCCTAATGGACCATGGTGCGTTCTGATCGGGCCTGAAGGCTAGAAACATAGGACCCACGTTGCTGGTGTGGCTCCCCAAACCACCAATGGCAGCTCTGTGTCATGGGAGTATAAGCATATTAGGCAGTAGCATTTTCCTTCGGATAAATTTGTATTGGTTTTTATTTTTTATTTTGCCATTAAGATATAAAATAGTACACTAAGCTTAAAAAAAGTTTTCCAAATATCTAACCTGATTTGAAATTTGGTGGATGCTGATTCTATTATTTCATTTCAAATCTTTAAAGAGTGCCCATTTTCGTCCTTTACACGCACACAAATAAAATAAAACTACATATATGCATAATATATATTCCCTTTTATAAAATGCAAATCTCAAATTCTCCCTATGGAAAACCCTTCAGTTTTAGTGCCCAAAAAATTCAGTGTTGGAGCTAGATTCATGTTAATCCAAAAGGCATTGATGCTTGAAGTGCTAACTCAACATCAATAGACGTAAATGAGATCAAAGTGACATATCCCATGCTCATGTTTTAATTTGGAATCAAGAAGTAATCGATTTGGATCTAATCCTATGATGTTGCTGCTGCTAGCTACTTGCTGACACAAATTTTATTTTCATATATTGATTGTGAAACATTATTATTTAGCCCCAATATATAATGCTAGTATCGATCCCAGCAACATTTTGACTTAGTTGCTGATGACATGATAATAATAGGGAGATTGTGATTTGTATGTAATACACAATTTTTTTTTTCTTTTCTTGTGAGTGTGATCGAATAATAGTCCATTCCTTTTATCATTCCATTTTCTCTATAATTACATAATGACTCTTGTAACAACATAGGGCAAATTCAAAACTGATATATAAAAGAATTGTCCAATATCAACATAACCAAAATTATTAATTATGTTGAAATTTTAAATACAATATAAGATGTAACATGTTTCATCGGTACTTCCAATTATTAAAAAAATTTAGTGTAAATTGAGTAGTAAATTATTAAAAATGCAACTTTCATGCTAATATTGCAAATCCACTGATGTGCTAAAGACTTATTTAGCAATGAATTTGAAAACCTTTAAAATATTTTTGGATTTGACAAATTCAAGTTTTCATATTTTTGTAGATTGAATTCAATAATTTATATAAAATCTATAATTTTTATTTCTATTATTTACATAATAAATGAAATCCAAATCCAAATTCACAAGGAAAGAAATAAACCATATATATACTAAAAAAAGTTTTTTTAAGAAAAAAAAACCATTAATGTGTAATTGAATATTAGTTGAATATGGATGTCGTCATTGGGAGACAGCATGTTGATATAGTGATAAGAATGAGGCCAGCCTACACAACTGATTAATTTTGGTTCAATAGAAGAAAAGGAGAGTTGTTTACTTTCAAAGCCGACGTTGGCTAGAAAAGAAAGAGTGGTGAAATAAGGCATTGTGCAAGTAATTATAAGAGGGAAGGGCACTCAAGTGTTTTATGTGTACTTGTGGGGGGTCCATACCATATCTTTGTGCACTGAGTTCAAATTGCTGAGATCAACCACAATCATTTAATTAATAAGCAAGATAATAGTGAAAGCATTAGCTTTGTGGGTAAAGTGGGTGGCAATGGCATCACAACAATGTCTTATGTGGCTTACCTATTCATGTCTCGCTTGGGAAAAGAAAATCATTCTTCCAAATGTGCCTTCATCTCTATCTACTATTTTCCATAACCCCATACCCATATTTTATGGTGAAAATGGTAAAGCTATATAGGAAGTAGCAATAAGTCTCTAAGATCATACTGCAGTTAGGCTGCTACCTCTATAAAATAAGATAAGATAAGATGCCTTTTTTTAATCATCTTAAGATAGGCCTACAGATCTATAATAAGTATTAATTGGTGATGATTGTTACTAAAACTGGGGCATATCAATCATGCCCTAAGGATGAAAAAGGTGTGGGATTGTGTATTTGTTTAGTGTTAAAAACTGCAGTGGTATATTTTATGGATACGTAGAAAACTCAGATGCAAAATTAGCTGTACGTACCAACGACACAATTAATAGAGATTAGCTGGAAAGAAGCATATGATCAGGATTTTCTAAATAGAAAATTTTATATATTCACCACACAATATATATGTGAATCCTACAGTTTGCATATTGATTCACGGTTAAAAAAGAGTCAAATGGCATGTGAACTGTTGGGTGCTTGCCTTTCAAAAGTCAAAGAAAAAAAAAACATTTGCTGTGATGATATGATGAATGAGGTTGGGTTTTGAACACCATTTAATGGGTATAAACCTTACAGATCACCACTGCCACGCCTGCAAGAATGGTTGACTCTGGTTGGACATTAAATGAAACGAAATTAGTTGAGTCACAGGAAATAGGTTAACCTGTGAAATTTGGTTGGACCAACAATTGCATTTGCACGAGCCCCCTCACCTTCCCCCCCTCTCTTCTATTTCTCTATGCTAAACTCATCATTCTGACAATGATTTCGCATTGACTAACATTTTAGACACGTCAGAGTCATCACTAATCAATTATTCACAGATTACAGGTCAGATATTATTTTGATCAGTTACCTTCGCACTGCATCCATTGGCCTACATTTTTTTATTCAGGTATTCACTCACACCCTCTCTTCATTGGATTTCAGCTTCAGCTTCAACTATGAAGGTAGTGGTAAATAATTGAGCAAAGAGATGGGGTCAGTGTACTCATGAAAGTAACCCAACATAAAAAATATGGTAATGGGATCTGCCTTCCGTACATAAGCTCTACTGTACAAGAACTCATATGACAAATGGAGTATTCCCTACTTTTCCGTTCCGTACCTTAGCAAGGTTGTGTTTATTACGTACCCTCCTAATTTGAAACCTGGAAACTATTCATGCACACAACATTAAAACTATAATATATGAAACATACCGTTTAATATACGAAGCTAATTATTCAAACGTACCGTTTAAGGCTCAAATAAACGGCAGAAATATTCAAACACAATTAATTAATGGACGACTTAGCTAATTAGCTTAACCTTGGGGGTTGGTGTGGTCTAATCAGCATTAACATTAAGTTTCCAAAAATTAAGCAAATGTAAATCTAGACAGGGTAATGTGTAATAAAAGTAGAAGGAATTGAAGCAGGTAGCGGAGGTGAGATCAGGTGGAAGATGACTGGGATGGGGACCCATCGGACACCTTTTGGACACCTTTGGGAGTCGAGGACAAAGAGGAATAATTGGTGCACTATCAAAGAGTTGAAGACCCCACCGAGCTGGACTGGCGTTCAACCACACCATCATCAAGCACTTTATGCTTTTGCTTGCCACCCTCTCCGCCTGGAAGGTCCCATTGCTCTTGGACCTTGGCGCTTCGCACTTGGCCTCACCTCTCTTTCGTTGTTTGGATGAATTCATAGCTAATCATCCAATATATACCGTACAGTGAGGGAGCGAGGGGGTCACGGCGCACTTAAACCTATGGGTCCCTTAATTATCTTGAACGACTGTAGTTGCTTTATTTACTTAAATTATTTTCCTTACCCTTCACCCCCAAGGTACATATTGCAAAGACTTTCGCCTCTATCTACTATATCCAATGTCTTCACCTTAAGTTACTTTACATGTACTCTTTGCTGCGTCATGATTGAGTCTTTTACAATTGATCATACTTTATTCACTTCATGATGTTAAGATATTTTCAGTTTGCTAACAAATAAATTAATCATTTGTGTTATTAAAATTTATAAGTCTAATGGTCAGAAGATGCGTGTGAAAAATATCATCCTTTTCTAATACAATCAAAGCTTACATTAGCTTCTAAATGAAAAAAAGAAGATGAAGAAGAGATTTCACAAGGATTGAACCTTATGTAGTATATACTTGAAACCCATGTACAAGTTGCCACTAAATGAGTAGTTTATGGATAATATAATCTTAGACAACATGACAACACTTTTAACTCACATATAAGTTGCCATCAGATCAATAATTTATTGAAAAATAAACAATTTTAATTTTAAAAAAGTGATGATAATTCAACTTAACATACATTTTGGAGTACCACCGTTTGGTTAAGTAACTTGTTTACAAAGTGGTGATATTTAGGATTGAGCAAAGAAACTAAGAAGATCGAAAAATCGATCTATTCTGTTCGGATTTTATATTATTCGGTTCAATTTTAAGTTGGTGTTATCATTCGAATCCCACAATTCAATTTAAGTTTAATTTTTTTACATTAAACCCATTTTATCCAGATCAAACTAAATTTTACATTTAAAGCAATAGTCCTAATAAAATAATAAATGGACCATTTCAAACTCTATATAGACTAATTCATTTAACCCTATAATTATTATCATTATTATTATGAACAATAACAATTAGATATGATTATAGAAGAAGACAAAGTTATGGAAAGATTTCATAAAAAAAGTTATAAAAGTGTAATTTCATATTAGAGTAAGTGAGCCATAATTCTAATTTTAAGAAAATAATTTGTTAAACATTACAATATTTTATTTATAAAAAAAATTAATTTTCACAATTAATTAATTATATGACATATGTAATCATTTAGTTATAACTAATTTAAAAATGACAGAAAAACATTAGGTATATTGATGATTTATATATTAACTTTCCTTTTAACAACTTTGAATGATTTATCATCTTAATAACTTAACTTAAAATAATTTTTTAAAGTTTTATTGATGATTATGATATTAATTTAATTATTTAATTCACTTTATAAATGTAAATGAATTTAGAGAACATATAATAATTGTTGTGAAAAAAATTAAGAATCGAAATTACCAATTTTAAATATTTTAAATATTATTTGAAATGATTTCAATTTTGATTTTTGTCCAAAAATTAAACCAAACTGAATACACCCCTAATGATGTCCTGGATCTCATTCGCTTTAGCTTGTTTTTGTCCCCTTCTTCTTTGAATGGTACAATAATGCGGTCATAAACATTTTGCTTTTTCTTTTCTTTCCTGTACAAAAATCTGCCTTAGACCCCGCTTCAAGTCATACCCAAAATTTGGGTTGTTTATGTACATTTTCTTTTTCCTTCATCAACTTTTATCTCAAAGTAGTATTCATGTTATAATAAACGTAGATAATGGTAATAGAAAGATCACAAAGTAATAAGAAAAAGAATAAATAAGAATATATAAACTTTACATAAAAACTATTTCTAAGAAAAATCACAATTTACTAATATTGAAAAGAGTTGAAAAATTATGTTTTAGTCAAAGTTAAATAGAAGAGTTTCGCCCCAAATCCTCTCATTTTACTATTATATTTAATTTTTTCAATAAGTGAGAAAATTCAAGTCACATCATTCCTAACAATACAAACACCTAAAACAGCCATTAAATTAACTATATTCTCACCTTAATTTTTTTTTATTGTGGGAAAAATATATAATCCATGTTCCAACAAAACAATTGTAATGATTAGTCTTCTATTTAATCATATCATTACATAAAAAAAGTTGCTCTCCCTATCTACACTTGTCTGCAACTATTTTGATGCTTTGTGTTTTTTTTTTAAGCACTTAATCAATAGTTATTCGTTTCTTTTCGCCCTAAGCCACTTGAGCATGAAAAAATGCGCCCTAGCTTTTTCTTATTCTTGATTGAATTTGATGGTGTCACCTTTCTTTTGGACAACTTTGTAATATAATCAGATTCCACTTTTGTACTTAATCCCTTCTCCCTTTATTAACCATAATCTTTGTTATCTTTAAAATAATAATATTCCCAATCGTAATTAGTGGCTAGCTGTACCACCATTTTTAAAAGGTCAATGCCAATGTACCACCAAAATACTACTGTATATATACATCATGTTATACATCACATGATAAGCATGGATTTACTCCTAACACTATACGCACTTATATAAAGACTGTAATATATATATATATATCATATTAAAGATCACATGAATAAGCATGGAATTACTCCTAACACTATATACACATTTACCCAAGACTGTATCCAGATCATTTGTTTACAGGTGATATATGTCGCCATTGATGCACAAATAATCTGCAGATTTTGGTGTAAAAAAGTTGCAGAATCATGATTATTTGTGAAAGATGCGTTGCTATCCCAATGAGATAATCAGTTTTAGGTAACCAATTTCAAGCTACTATTATAGATTGGTAGCTGACTGAATTCAGTTAATCAGTACATTATTTTTCCTTATACATCGTATATAACTAAGCATCTTGGCTATTGTTCAAATTCTTTTTCCCTTTGCCACAAAATATAGGGCAGCTGAGAGTGATAAGCTGAATATATTAGTTCCCAATGTAGAAATTCATATCATCATCATCAACTGCTTTCTAAGGTTCTGATGCTTAAACTAATCACATCCCATTTTGGTGCCTTAAAGTAATTAGCAAGATAAGAAATGATGGTAAGATGGTACTAATGAAGTACTCATTAAAACTTTAAAAAAAAGGGGGGGGGGAGGGAACAGTATTATATTATATCTCATTATATCTTAGGAATTTTCTTTTATGACGTTAAATATATTTTATTAAATTAGACAATGGTTAAAGTAGTGGATAGGGCACTTTGTACTGGGCCAATGCATTAATTCATCACTTTCAATCAAAGGTTAGCGTCCAAACTAATCTATTAAACTTAAGACTTTTGGCTCGGTGTTGGAATCTTTTGTCACAACACAATATGGATTAAAAATGAATAAATTAAAAGGGTCGAACATGGGTTGCCTTTCGCTGCCTGCAGCTACCCACTTGAAATATGGGATCTATGGCGTAGTTTCGCCAAGCTACCACATATATTTGTAATATCCCTTTCTTTTATGCATATTTGGGGTGTGCCCTCTAGTTTTTTTATTTTATTTTATAAGTCAAAACATGATTGTTGATAGGTTAGTTCCCAATAGTGTAACCAAATAGAAAAGGAGGCTATATGCAGAGACGCATGTGTTGCTCTCATGGCAGGTTCATGTGAAGTTAAAAAGATTTGACTCTATGGCATGGAGATCGAATCTCTTGGAAGGGAAATGACGTAGGAATTGTGCATTCTTCACTCTTGAGCATATTTCTTTGTTCTTTTGTCACACAGATTTCTTAAATTTAGTTTTGGTTTGACATGTGTATAGGCATGAGGCACTGGATTCTTTACTCATCACCTGTTGCTGCTTAGTCTCTATAACAATATGCTGTTATCTCGTTTTCTCTATTTATTTCTGGCAATATATATAATGGTAGGCCACTTCCAAGTTTATGCTTACTGTTTCGACACGTCTTCCATGCATCCAACACAACCGGAAACCTCAAACTACAGTATTCTTAGTGATGCAGCTTGTCATTGCCTTTAGGCCCATTTCTTGGTCTAAAAAACAACTGCAATAGCCGAAGCCCATTATCGAAGCCATTTTGGATCCCTAACGTAGCCCAAAATTTAGACCCAAATTTATCACTAAAAAACTGGTTCATCAAGGCGGGCTTTAGGGTCCCCCCAGTCATACCCAAACCTAACCCTGAAAATACATTTTAATTTTAGGCTGAAAAAAAGGAGCCACATATACTACCCTACCTGCCGTTACGGTACACGCCATGTGTACTTCCCCTGTCGTGCGTGCCTGAGTTTTGTTACTTTCTTCTGCTCTAGTAAGTTCATACATATTCTTTCTTTCGTATTTGTTACGGGTAGATTCTTCAACTACATATTCGAATTCAATCATTCATAAAACTTGCATTGTTTCTGTTGGGAGTGAGTCTTTATATGTTGCTTTCAGGTGCGAAAAGATTTGTTTATATCTCCGCTGCTGATTTTGGCTTGGCAGGCTATTTACTTAAAAGGATACCTTTCTGTTTGCTTTATCTGTTTTGTATATCGTTATTGTCTGATTTTAATATTTGATTCTTAGCATTCTGCTCGAAAAGTGGTAGATTAGCATATACATTGAAAACATTTATTTTGATAAGTAATGGAACATATGACTCAAGAAGTCTTGTGGTTCACTAGCTGATTAGTATTCTCTTTTTCTTGTCCTGTTTGGCGCAGAGAGCTGCTGACCAAATTTCCATTCGGAGATGGGTTTTGTTATTCACTTGCTGTAATTTGTGCAAATATTCTGCACTTAACTTCCACATTGCTTCTTATTTCCTTATTGCTAATGGTAAGCTTGCTAAGTAATAACATGAAACTATCACCATCTAGCAGTTATGGTTCTTTACATCACTTAAAGATTTTGCGTTTCTTATTGCAGGAGATTTTGAGGCATGGCTTCATTCATGGAACGCGCACTGTTGGAAGCATGATGTTACCTCTAGGCGTTATTTGTTCACCACTGTAATGGTAAATCCATGTGGTTTTAAATTTCTTTTTCTTCTGCATGTAGTCTTCACTTGATCTGTTCCCTCACCTAAACCAGCAAAAAGGTTGGGTCCAATGATGCATCCCAGTTTATAGGGAGTTGGTGAGAATAGTCGGCATTTGATGCATGATGAAATATGCCTAGGTGTAATGGTTCGTGGAAAATTTTCTCACAAGTCATCGACTAAGATCACTTGTATCTCTGCAGGTTCTTCAACATGCAAAACCATTGAACCAGCTACCACTAGTTGGACCCTTGTTCTCTCCTCCCGTTCATGTATCTTGCTGTTTCCAAGGTTGCAGTGAGAGCAGCAACTTATCCAGTTTTCCCCCCAGGCATCGTAGGTGTCAATGGAATGCAACAATTTAGCCAGCAAAGGTCAAGATAGATCAGTTGAACTTTGAGTTTTGCGCTGTTTCCTATTGTTTCCATCATGGCAAATATTGCTCGAGACACTCTTTCAGTTTTTGGAAAGTTACAGGCTTTGAAATAAACGAGTCCATGCCATTTGCAGAACACTCATCAGCACTCTCCGACAATGCATTTGCTGTCATCTGCATTTATGCGTAACATATTTTTGTCAGCGTGTGCATAACATGAAGACTATCTGCTGGGATAATATGAGCTTAAGCTTGTTTATTAAGAGGCAGTTAAAGTGATGAACTCACTGCAATTATGGGGATACGCTTTGGAGGTGTACAATCTGGTTGTAATGAATCAGAAGATGGTGAAGGCTTCTCTATCCCAGCCTTTGCTGCTTCATCCCAATTACCAGTTTCCTCAAAGGAACGAATCAATCTCGTTGTTTGAAGACCATCCATGACCGGCATGCACACATCCTGCAAGATAAAATTCGTAAATGGGTGCTAATAAACTCCAAGTCTTTCAGAACTCGAATGCAGACGTAAAACTTGAGCAGATTTAAACCCTGTAGAAAGCAACTCTTATATGCAGTAGGGAAGGAAAGAGAGGAAGGAATTACCATCAAGACAAGATCATAACTATGGTACTGAATTGCACGGACAGCTTCTACACCATTGTTCACAACATCTATTGTGTGGCCTAACTGCTTCATCATTGACCGCGTCACCATTACATTAATTTTATTATCTTCCACCAGGAGGATCTTTGGCTTTGAGATAGAATTTGATGCTTCTCGGCTGCTGTTTAAAGTGGACTGAAAACCGCTGTCAGATCTCTCCTGCCTCTCCGCTGGTAGCTGGGGCTCAGTTATCTTCACTTTCACATCCACCTCTCTGCTTGTCTCTGAGCAACTTGACACATCTCTGGTAGAAACTCTGTTCTCAGCATTTACAACATTGTGATGATGCTCGTCTCTGCAAATTGCACTTTCATTATCGTGGTCTGGGCTGTGACTAAATGAACTTTCAGGCTCAGGTGATATCTCTAAAGCTTCAGCAACAGAACAAGCATCCTCAACTAAATCCATCTCCTTTGTTTGACCATTACTCATGGGAAATGAATAGCAATTCTCTGAGAACCCATTAATTTTATGCGAATTCACATAGCCAATATTATGTGGTAATAAATTTTGGGTTCTGCTAGATCCATTAGAAGAAAATAGGGAACCCAAAGTACGTGGCTGGAATTGGAAAAAGCCAGCCGTTGCATCATCATCCGTAGCACCATGATCATCCATATCTGAGAGGTCGTCATCCGGGTCATCAGAATGATCACATGATAGAGAAACCTTGTAAGGTAAGATAAATGTAAATGTAGAACCGCAATGCACTTGGCTAGACACAGTGAGACGGCCGCCCATTAACTCAACCTGTAGCGAAGGCAAGGAATGTTAGGACTTAGTTTTGTACCAGCAAGAGTATCAATCAAATCTCTGCAAAAATCAACAACTTAAATCTTTCAAGTAAAATGAAAATATGCTTAAAATATATAGATTTACAAACTTCCCAACTTTTCAATGATCTGGAATTTAGCATTGTTGAGAGTAATGAGCTGTAAGTAAACACTGCAGATATTTTGGCATGTGAAGAGCAACAGTGTCTTAAAAAGGAACTAGAAGATGTTGAAAACTCGGAAAGAATCTATTTATATTCTAATATCAAATTATATGCTTTTCTTAATTGCAAAACTAGGATAGTTAGTTAAACTAGACCTACTGAGATTTATATCATAATTATCTGATCTGCTAAACTGTTTCTTTAAGCAGAAGCAAGAAGAGGGAAGGCAAATTGTATCAATTGTGGCGGGGGAAAAACATTATTGTTGATGGAAGGAAGAATTCACCAGCTGTTTACATATTGCGAGGCCCAGTCCTGTCCCACCATACTTACGGGCATGATCGGCACTGACTTGCATGTACTTCTTAAAAAGTGTGGGTAAAGCATTTTCTGTCGCAGACACAGGAGAATGTATCAAGTTCTAACAAAACCTCTGGTTTCTTGTGATAATGCAAATGATTAAAGACAAGCATATTCATGTACCAGGTATGCCAATTCCAGTGTCATATACATCACAGCGAATCCAAACTGTTGTTTCAGGTAATTCTGCTTGCTCCTCGGTTACATCTATTGTTCCATTCGTTACTGGAGTACCACGTTCACTTTGTGAACGGTCTTGGCAAGAATCTTCGTGTTTCTTACCACGAAATCCTCTCTGATCACTGCTAGTTTGAGACGTTGATGTACATGTCTCTTCTTTCGGTACATTAGTTGTGGATTGATTAGCAGTTGATCCAGCAGACCCGTTCTGAGATCCTTCTTTTGCAAAAGGCGGCTCGGGGACTACATAAAGTTTTACTCCTACCTTTCCTTCATGTGTAAACTTGATCGCATTGCTGAAGAGAAAGAAAGGTTGTTCACATAACATGCAAGAAATGAAAGTAATGAATACTAATCATTCAGGAAGATTTTCTCAGCATAGTTGTCAGAACCATTCAGTTCCTAATGACAAAAAAAACTAAGTTCATAGTTGCTGGAACACATGACATTTAATTCTCTAAACAATCAGTTACACACAATGTTTTCATGATAATCTATAGGAAAGTTGAAACATGTGTTTTTGTAGTTCAATACCTGATCAAGTTGGTGAGAATTTGTCGAATTCTTAGCACATCTCCTATGACCTGAAATCAATGCATAAAGCTCCACAAAATGGGGGAGGATGAAAAAAGAAATTTAATTTTTTTAAATAAAATACTCGAAGGAAATGTGTCACAAGACTCTTACCTCAATAGGAACATCATCTGCTACATTTCCTTCCAACGTAAGAATCTTCCGCAATGATGCTGCAGCTGTCTGGAGAACATGCTTTACAACCTCTCTCGGTCGGAATTTTGTAGCCTCCAACTTCATGACACCTAAAGAAACAGAGAAAAGAAGACACATTTAGAAATTCTGATATATGAGAAAAATAAAATTCCATGATGGGGGGCATCCTATATTGAGATAAAAAAAAGTATGATGTGATTGTGAATCAGAAATACGACTTTCTAAACATGAACCGCAAATATCACACTTTAAGACCAAATCTCTCACACTTGTTGCTATATATAGTACTACACTGTTCAACTTGTGATTCATATGTGATGAGCAAAATAATGAGATTAAAGAAATTAATATACACAATTGAATATTTAAAAATAACACGAGAATGAGATTTTTATGCAATTTTGGAGTAAAATCCAAACCTGATTCAACCTTGGAAAGGTCAAGGATGTCATTTATAAGTTGAAGGACCAAATCTCCTGAAGATATCATAACATCTAACAATTGTCTTTGCTCTCGGTCAAGTTTGGTTGTGGCCAAGATCTCTGCCATGCTAACAACCCCAGATAGAGGAGATCTTATCTCATGAGACATGGTTGCCAGCATCTGTTTTGCACGCATTGTCTCCTCTAGAGAAAGTGTAAAAAGAGGGCAAAGCAGAGTTAAAGGTATAGCAAAAGAGTAATTCACAAATATTCAGTTGTCACTTAGTTGATGAACCTGTTATGTGTATGGTTCTGTTGAGTTCTGTTTCCTTTGCCTTTTGTACGGCAATCTCCTCTCGTATCTTTATCATCCTTTCCCTTTTCCGTACCTATACAATCAGAAACATAAATACGCATTTTTCGCCTTTTCAATTAATAGCTTAAACAACCAATATGAACAAACAGAATGTACCTGATCTGTTATATCCATGCCCATGTAATTTATACCAATAGTCTCCCCTGCCTTGCTGAAAACAGGTTCCACATATATCAAGAACGTTTTCGACCCAAATAGTTCTGTCTCAAATGTGATTTCTCTTTTTGCAGGCAATCCTTTATCCATCACTTCTTTTTTAAAATCCTGAGACTCCTTAACACCAGATCCAGTAAAAATTTCCACATCTGTTTTTCCTAAAATGTCCTGAAATGAGAACACGTTATAGTTCTTATGCCACTCACTGTAAATAAAAGGGACTGCAGAAGGAGAGGAAGTTACAATCAAAAACTATATTACGATAACAATCGTGCTCACAACCAATACTTCAACAAAAGATTATCAAACCTTGAATAAGAACTTCTGGTGCAATAAATTACCTCCTCTTGTAAACTTGGAAAATGGTTATAAATAAAGCGATACCGCAGCTCTTTATCCTGGTTGATCAAATAACAAGTTTCATTAGTTGAAAGATTATACTATGTCTCCTCATGCTTTGGCTAATTTTGGAAACTTTAGTTGATGATATCTCATCTACTGAAAAGATAAACTATTTAACAGCTTTTAAATTGACATTACTCAAAAGCTTAAAGCAATGAATTATGTGCATGGAATAAAGTTTAATTGTGAGGCAGCTTCTCATATCACTACATTTTTCTTGATTACCTGATGCCCAAACACAACGGGTGCAGTTTGAAGTACAAAATGTAAGAAATTATCTGCTCTTTTAAGAACTTGGGACAACTCTTCTACTGGTGAAGACTGTTTTTCCAGATTTTTTATGCTTTCCTGCAACTTTTCCATGAGTAGCTGCTCTCTCTGCATGCTTGCTTCCAGCATTTTCTCCAAGTGCGTGGCTCGCTGCTTCCAGTATATGACAGTATCATACTCGGCATCAATTTCAACTCTTTTACTTGGAACCATAATATTATTTTTCCTCCGAGGAACTTCTTGCCATATATCATAAATGCCATCCAGTATGGAAATCGGGCGTTTATCTCCTCCATACCTTTCCTCGAAACGATGTTCCTCCAATATCTCTAATTTCTGGAGCTCAGATTCCTCTCTTTGTCTGCTTAAATTGTCAAGTTCTTCTCTAAGAAGACGAACAGCATTCGCTTGCTTATATTCCCAGTGTTTTACAAGGTATGCTAACTGAGACGAGCCCTTGTCTGTATAATTAGTTAGCTCTATAAGATGTTGGAAATCAACTATGGTTGGCTCCCCCACAATTGTTACCTCTTCCAACATATCTTGGTCACCTCTTGGGTTTTCTACATTAAACTGCTTCCCAGCTTCATGTTCAATATCTTCAGGCCACATTGAAGAAAGGACTTCGACGTCCATGTCTTCAATTGGATCGGTCTCCATCTTACAAACCATGGAAATCAGTTAATTACAACCTGTTTGAACTGTTGAGGACATAAATCAACATCAATAGATCACCAATCTATGCTTCTCGTACGTCTCTATAAATCATCTTTTAATCAGAGCAGATCCTGCAACATAAAGTATCGAGCTTGAGCCTTCAACATAAAGTCAATAAACCATTGATTCTAAGATTTGTCCAGCTTTACTGCTTCATTTCAAGTCAAATTTTATTTGAAAGCGAATTAAATGACAAAGATGTGTAGCTCTCGGAACAGAAAATTGTAGAAAACCATGGCAACCAGAGAAAGAAAATAATAGATATGTTGACTGAGGTGGAAAAACAGCGATTGGACACGAAATAAACGGTAGAAATCTCTTTATTCGACGGAAATATAAATTCCAAAAGTTGATAGAATTTTATATATTAAAAAGATGAAAAGAAAAGCTTTGAAAGTTTCAAGGGAAAGGAATCAGAGATTCAAAGTCATGCTGGGGAGAAGAAGCTAAATTTCGCTAAACATTTTGATCATTGATCATTAGCAACAGCTCACATTCTAAACCAGAAGTAAAAGGGAAGTCATCGGAATTCAAGATAATGATCCTGAAAAAAGTGCAAGATTCATTAAACAGAACAACCGAGGATAAGTTTATCCAATAGATACGAGTGAACAAACACACTACGTGTTTTCCTTTTCCTTTTTCTTAAATAAAAGCGAATTAGGCGATCAATTAAGATTAAGCAAACACAAACAAACCACATTAGTAAGCTAACCTTTGAGATTGAATCACATACAGTTCTGAAAATAACAAAGCCTTGACGGATAAGAAGAACAAGCAACAGGTTGACGACAACATCCAAAACTCAAAATATTTTTCACTGTAGATCTGAGGAATACCTTTTCTGTCCAGATATTCAGTCAACAGCCTTCAAATGCTAATGAATAACTCTTTTTTAATGCAAAAAAAAAAAAGAAGAAAAAAAAAACGAAAGGGAAGAAGAAAGGCTGAAGCGGGCAAGTTATAAGAGGAGAGAGAGAGAGGAGAGCATGTGACTGAAAAGAAAAACAAAAATGTAGGAGAAAAGAAGCCATGTGCGATCAGAGGTCAAAAACAATAGATAATTCTCTGAATCTTGCCTTCTTCTTTTTTCCTTAGTATTTTATATGTATGAAGTGTATTTTTGTGGGAGTTGTCTGCTTCTCACCGTGTGGAGGGGAAAAGGGAGAGGATTATTTTTTAAATTTGGGTGCCTTCGCTGTACGTATTATAACAATTGATATATGTTATCAGTAGCAAATGATGAATGTATTATTATGATTTTATAATGTGTATTTCCTTGTTGGAACATCAATAAAACGTTATCATTTCATCAATTCTAAAATAAATTCTTCTGTATCCATTTATCTTCTCTATCTCATTTTAAGTTCAATTAATTTATTTTAAAATTAAATTGCTTTTACTTTTTTATTTTTTTTATTTTCTTCTATCTTTAAAAACACCATCCACTCTTTCTTATACAAGAAATTTGAAACTAAATTTTCAAGTATTTGTTTTTATGGGAAAATTTATTTTAATATGTTTATCTCTTTAAAAATTAATTAAGTGACAGTTTTATTGGTGTCTAAAAATTAAAGATGTTAGAATTATTGTAATATAATTTTTTTATTAATGATATGTAACGTAAATTTTAAATATATAAATAAATTAACTTTATATATTTAAGGTAAATTATTATTGATATATATCATTATATATAACTATGTTATTATAATATATAATATGTGTTATACCACCTTTGCAAATCACCCTATTAAGCACACTTTTACCATCGACTACCTTCGTCAAAATGAGATTAATTGGCACCCTACATCTAGAGGCCCTTCCATATAATATGCTTACAATGGCATCTCATATCTCTCGTATAAAAGCTCTCTAGTTCAATAAATAGGCCTATGTTACAATTTTCACACTCTACTCTACAACCAATCTTTCTCGCCATTTCTCCTCCTCCTTTGCTACTTCTCTTTGACAGCTTTTCGTCTTTTGCACCTCGCCAACTTTTTTTCTTATTAATTCTTTGTATTAACAAGTTATTATAGTAATTAATAAACATTTTAATCCAATTTCAAGGGATACTAAATTAGACAAGCCTCGTTTAATATTGCCTAAAAAGATTAAAGAAATATCAGTTTATAAATCAAGTAAAAATTAAAATAAACAAAAATACATTGATATATTTTTTTCATAGAAATGAATATTTTTAAAAATCAATAAAAACACTATGAGAGGTTAGAACTGCCTTAACTGGGTTTAATCATAAGCAAATTGTGGATTATTGTGATACAATCCCTTTCTTTCACTATATTATAAACATGTGTCTGAGTATTGTATAGAAAATTTTGATGCATGTGCCTTTTAGAGAGAGAAAAAAAAGACATGATTAAATATGTTTAATATCATGTTTAAACTAATATGTAATACTTAAATTGATAAATAAGTCTAAGATATGATTAATAAAAATATTGATACTTTCAATACTTAATTAGAATATTTTAAAGTTTACATCAATATTTTGAAGGCATTTAATGCTATTAACCTCAAAATTCAAATAATTTAATTTTTTAATAAACAAATGTACTTAAAATTACACATAACTTCTTCTCAGCTCTTAAATAAAAGAAAAAATATATTTTATTATATTCAAAATTACATTTTTTTATACTGACAATAAAAATAATATCAACGAAGTAAAACAACTTAATTTCTTTTCTATCCACCTGCCATCACTCTCTTTTATAACTAACTAAATAACCTAAAGAAATACTTAAAAAGACATTGCTAGGTTGGCATAAAATCATGCACTAAATTTTCAAATTCTAGCTGGCAGTTCTTTGAGATAAGTAGTTGAAAATAAACGGTGGTTTCTAATTGGACCTGGTCCATTTCCCAACCGTTACAAGAAAGAAAATTAAAAACAACAAATTTTCCTTGAAAAAAATAAATGACTAGGGATTCGAGCATTGTTAAATAAAGGCTGCACAAAAACTCAAGGATTGAACGGAAGCAGGCGGCCCAAGCTTTTCTTTTCTGCCAGCAAAACTAAAGTAGTCCATTCATTTATCTTCCAATCATAGATTTTCCCCTGCTCACCTGGTCCTGACCGACCATTGTTTTTGCGGTTTTCTTTATATATTTTTTAAATTTAGAAATTAATTTTTATATTTTAATTTTAAAAAATTTAATATTTTTATTTTTAAAATTTCAAAATTTATATTTAACTGTCAAAAGCTGTTTAAAGTATGTGTTGAAATTTGTATAAAAATTAAATAATGTTTGATTAAAATAGTAAAATTAAATATTTTAAATTAATTGTATTATGAATTTAATTTTCATAATAATTGAATTTTTATCAATTCTATATAAAATATAAAAGGACCCCTAATAATAATAAAAATAATTCATTTTATAAAAGAGTATTTTAGTAATTTTCCAATTATTTTGATATTTGATCCATTTGTTAGATTTAAATATAAGTATAGATATATAGATAGTAAAATAAGGCTTTCCTTAGAAAGAAAAAGGAACAAAGCTTTGCTGGTATGGTTAAAACATAAACGACTGGCACAATTTTATATCTAAAAGATAACCGATGAGTTATTTGCAACTTAAATCCCTCTGTATTTTTTATAAGTCCTTTTCACCTTTTATGTTTACTAATTTAGTTTTATAGTTATTCTCAATTTAAAAATAACTTAATAGTATTATCTACATTAGGTTCTATATGTTTTTAATTACTTGTGAAAAATATTTTTCTCATTTTTTTAAAATTTTTATTTATAAAATTCTAGTAACATAAAGATGTTAATCTCTATATATTAATACTTAACATATAACTTTAAATAATTAATAGATAGATATTATTATATTTAATTTTTTTACTAATAAATATTAAAGAACTCAAGAAGTAAATTTATTAATCGATAAAGAATGTAATCGTGCCCGAGATAAGAAATCAATATGTAAATTCGCTTGTATGATACTGTAGCGCGTATTGAATTGTGTGAACTTAAGATTTAACTGTATAAAAAATATTTTAAAAACTACATTTATTTTCAGATATAAAATTAAAATTTAAGTATATTAAAAGAAACCAAATTTATTTTTTTAAATATCATATTAAAAACTATATTTTAAATAAATTGAAGCCATTTTGGATCCCTAACGTTACGTAGCCCAATAATTAGACCCAAATTTATCACTACAAAACTGGTTCATGTAGGCGAGCTTTTGGACCCACCCACTAAGACCCAAACCTAGCCCTGAAATACTCTTTAATTATAGGCTAAAAATGAGCCACATATACTACCCTACCTGTCGTTACCGTTACGCGCCATGTGTACTTCCCCTGTCGTGCGTGGCCGAGTTTTATTAGAGACTTTTGCCCTTTTTCTCATAGATGCTGAAAAAAGCAACCTCCAATTTGTGAAGCAAGGTTTCAGAAAAATTCAAATTCACAAAAGAGAACGATCGAAAATACCACTAGTATTTTGAAATAAGCTCCAATCCATGGCTAAACGGTTGATCTATTCCAGACTCTCACTCTCTAGACTCTCGTAAGTTCATATTCTATCTTTTGCTCCTTTGATTCGTATTTGTTACGGTTAGATTCTTCAGCTACATATTCGAATTCGACCATTCTTGAACTGTAAGAACCTATACACAATTCCTTATTTTCTTTTCCATTTGTCGGAATCTGAATTCCTCTGATTGCACTATAATGTTAGCAT
Source organism: Gossypium hirsutum (assembly GCF_007990345.1). Lineage (NCBI taxonomy): Eukaryota > Viridiplantae > Streptophyta > Magnoliopsida > Malvales > Malvaceae > Gossypium > Gossypium hirsutum. Next base: position 6,061,488 of record NC_053428.1, read on the forward strand.
AGGTTTTGTTCTGTGGAGATGAAAAAGTTGAAATTTTTTGTTCTTTATTGTTGCCGAATGGATTAAGATTTTTTATTTGCACGGCTTCTCCTTTGCAATAAAACAGTGCAATGGGTGGACCCAAGAATGGAAGATTTCTTTCAACAGAGTCTAACAAGATTGATGAGCCTTTTAAAGTTGAAGAAGCAGAGACCGTGAATGTACCTCCTCCTCCTTCTGAGAAGGTGCTAGTTAGAACTTTTGGACCTATATATTGTCATTTTATTAATGTCGGGTTCTTTTAATTTATTATTGTGCATGCATTACTTTCGACTTATTGTTATATTGTTCATTTTAGCTGCTCGTGTTGGGTGGAAATGGATTTGTTGGCTCCCATATCTGTAGGGAAGCTTTGAACCGTGGTCTGGCTGTTGCAAGCCTCAGCAGGTATTCTAATTTTATTTCCAGGATTTCTTTATAGAACATTATGTTTATTTCTCATGTGGGCTCGGTTTAGCAATGAAGCTCATGAACTAATGGAGTTTGCAGCTATTTTATCTTGCATGATGAGAGTACATAAGAAATTTCAAATATATGATTGTTGCACAATGTTTTTCAGAATTAAATTTTCAAATATCATGGAAAGTGACCAGTCCTTTTAACTTTAGGGGCATCTAATTTCGTACTCTTTAGCTGGAAATATTCATCTGGACGCTTTCTGCTGTTATTTGCATCTGTATTAGAAAGATTGCTTATTTACTATCCCCCATGATATGCTTCCTGTTCTTGTTACAAATATGCTCTGCTCATTACGCTAATGCTTTCTGGTACAATGTTCAAAATTTAGAGCCTAGGTAATGATACCCTACATCATTTGTATGTGAAGATGCCTAATATTTTTCTGCTGCTTTCCATTTTCGTCAATTACTGGTATTTCTTCAACCCCTTAATTTGGTTGCTTCTTTCTATTAGGTCTGGCGGATCATCTTTACATGACTCTTGGGCTAAGAATGTGACATGGCATAAAGGTTTCTTTCCTTTATTTGCTTTGCTAGATGTTATTGGTTGCATGTTGTGACATAGCTAACATGTTACTTCCAATCAGGGAACCTTCTTTCTTCTGATTCGTGGAAGGAAGCTCTGGATGGAGTTACATCTGTTGTATGTAGTCCCTTTATTCTGCAGATGACCTAACATCCAAAAATCAAATCTGAGCTAAATTTACTTGCACGGCTATACACAATGGTTCCATATTTTAATTATGGCATTCATATTACAATTTCCTGGTTACTTGCAATTTAATTTGAATCTTACTCTCTTCTTCGACACTCTCTTTTTTTCCTGCTAATTAAGTTTAATTTTTTAGATCTCTTGCATTGGCGGTTTTGGATCTAATTCATATATGTATAAGATTAATGGGACTGCAAACATCAATGCTATCAGAGCTGCTGCAGATAAAGGTATATAGATTATTGATCTGTGATGTGTCTCCTTTTGTGACTAATTTCACCCCTTCTGGGAAAAAGAAAAGGGAAAGGGAGAAAAAATTAACAAAAACTTCAAATGCGTCAGTGTTTTGTTTCTGTGTGCTTTTCATTTTTATTTCTGGGCGATTGCCACTAGTAACTTCTTCTTGGACTTTTTACCTTGTTTCTGTTGGGGTTGACTTTTTATATTTTGCTTTCAGGTGTGAAAAGATTTGTTTATATCTCCGCTGCTGATTTTGGCTTCGCAAACTATTTACTTAAAGGATATTACGAGGGGAAGGTACACTTTTCTCTTTGCTCTCGATTCCTGATGACCATTTGCTCAGGTGTCTGTTTTGCATAACATTATTGTCTGATTTTATTCTTAGCATTCTGCTCAAAAAGTGGTAGATTAGCATGTACATTGAAAACTTTTCTTTTGATAACTGATGGAATATATGGCTCAAGAAGTCTTGTGGACTGCCTGCTGATGGAAAATTCTCTTTTTCTTTTCCTGTTTGGCTCAGAGAGCTGCTGAGACAGAGTTACTCACGAAATTTCCGTATGGAGGTGGGTTTTGTGATTCACTTGCTGTAATTTGTGCAATATTCTGCACCTAACTTCCACATTGCTTTTTATTTCCTCTTCTATTGCTAATAGTAAGCTCTGATAGTTTTGGTTTGGCTGGTAGCTTGCTAGTAATAGCATGAAACTATCATCATCTAGTAGTTATGGTCCTTTACCCTTTAAAGATTTTGCATTTTCTATTGCAGGAGTGATTTTGAGGCCTGGCTTCATTCATGGAACTCGCACTGTTGGAAGCATGAAGTTGCCTCTAGGCATTATTGGTTCACCACTGGAAATGGTAAATCCATGTGGTTTTAAATTTTACTTGCCTTCTGAATGTAGTAAGTATTCATTTGATCTGTCCCCTGACCTAAACCAGCAAAATGAATGGGTCCAATGATGCATCCTAGTTTGTAGGGAGTTGGTGAGAGTAGTCGGGCATTTGATGCGTGAAGTGTGCCTAGGTTAACTGCAACGATCCGTGTCGGTGCATAAGCTTGGTGGAAATTTGTGTCTGAAGTTATCAACTAATAAGATCACTTGTATCACTGCAGGTTCTTCAACATGCAAAACCATTAAACCAGCTACCACTAGTTGGACCCTTGTTCACTCCTCCTGTTAATGTTACGGCGGTTGCCAAGGTTGCAGTGAGAGCAGCAACTGATCCAGTTTTTCCCCCAGGCATCGTAGATGTCTATGGAATACAACGATTTAGCCAGCAAATGTCAAGATAGATGAGTTGAAATTTCAGTTTTGCGTTGTTTCCTTTTTTTCAGTATAAAGCTATTGAAGGTATTTAAGTGGAGGATTGTAAATTCTTGTAATGGTTGCTGCTGCGTTTAATGAAGGAAACAAGGTCAATAGTCCACTCACTCGGGTTCAATAAAATTTCAGGCATTAGCCTCTATTATAGTGGAAGGAGTTTAAAAAGGCTGTTTTGTGCTTTCGAATGAAGCATTCCCATGATTTTACTCAACAAAAAATCTCCCTTTATCTCCATCTAAATATAAAAGGTCTTTTCTTTACTATATATGCGTATTGCTCTGTTTCAGAACATCTTTTGGAATTTATTAATATTTTATTCATAAAATATTAAATAAATGAGATCGTAATATTTATTAATTATAAAATATTCATCATTTATATTATTTATTAGATTAGTTAAAGTTTAAAGAAATTAATAATTATATACATTATGCTCCGTTGTACAATGTATCGATTGGTGTGATTGCAGTTGAGCAAAACGAATCAGTATAATTAATACATGTCGATATTTTCACTAATGTCAAGAAAGGATTGATTGTTCTACTTTAATATTAAAATGATTAGAACCAATGCGAAACTAACGAAGGTTGTGTTGGATTTTTGGACACATTTTACCTTGCTCTCTTACTTTTATTATTAAATTAGTCTTTTTATTATTAAATAAATTAATTTCATTAATATATAATTAAAAAGAATAAAATTAAATCAAAATAGAAATAAAGTTAATGCTTGTTGTTTAAAAAATGACATGAAAATTATTTTTTATTTACAGTTTCATCCACATAATTGTAAAAAAAATTTCAAAATATTATTTCATTTAACAGTGAAGATATTTTTTAAACAGTAAATATTAATTTTATTAAAATTTAATTTAATTTAATTATTTTTAACGATAAAAAATAATTTGATTCAAATATTAATTTAATAAAGAGAACTAGTAGAGACATTCATCGGTATTTAAATTATAGTAGCATTAGCCGGAGCATTTGGGGCTTGTAGGAGTCCAGTATGAGTACCCAATGAGAACAAAAAATCAATTTAAGAAAGCACGAGTCAGACTTATGAAAAGGCTCCATTAAATGTATCTTCTTGCCGGGAGAAAAAGAAACACGAAGCAGTTTTCCATATTGATAAAGGCAGTGAAGGACTGGAAGAAGCAAAGAGGAAGGGGAAAGGAAATAGAGAATGAATCATAATCGGCAATCCAACGATGGGAAGCATGATGATGACTCTGCTCTCTCCGATTTCCTTGCTTCTCTCATGGATTACACTCCCACTGTACTCTTTTTTCTTTTTTTCTTCAAAAGAAGGGAATTCCTATAATTACGTTTCTGAACCCTTTTTTTTTTTTTCAAAATTCATTGCAGATACCTGACGAACTGGTGGAACATTACTTAGCCAAGAGTGGTTTTCAATGTCCCGATGTTCGATTGTAGGTTTTTCTCTCTCCCTTTTTTTTTTTACTTTCCATTTCCTTTTATCCTCTGTTTAGCTGCCCAGCCGGAAATTTTCAATAAAGTATTTTCTTTTATATATAAAAATTTCAGTTAATCTTACAGCTTTTATTGGTCTTCATGACAGAGTCCTAATTTCAATTTTGCTTTCCTCGAATAGGGGTTCTTATCGTTCGTTAGGATGGTTCTAGGGTTCCGGGTAATGGAAAATTTATTCCTTCAATTTAATTATCGGTTGCCTTCCGAGTCACCCAACAAACTTCAATTACTGTACTTTGTGACGAAAAATGAGACACATGCAAACCACTAATTTCATGTAGTCCGTAAAATCCAAAAGAAAAGAAAGAAGCTTTATACGGTTGCTATATTGCTTGCGGTTCTATTGTTAAAAGAAAAGAGTGGAGTGTTGGGCATGATATTTCCATTAATTCTAGCTTTATATTTTGCTTTTGCAGAATAAGGCTTGTAGCTGTTGCTACTCAAAAGTTCGTTGCAGAGGTTGCAAACGATGCACTTCAGTATGGCACCAAATACTTTTTAACTTTTCTTCCTCTGTGTGTTTTTTCCATGAAGGGACAAAATAGTGTTGCATAACTTTCTACACTGTTACATCATTTGGAAGTTCTTGCATAGAAGCTTTAAGTTTCTTATGTGCAATGGAAATGTTTATCGAAAAGAGTAAATCTTTTGGGTAGTATCAGTTTGGGTTCGCTCGTCTCAAAGTTAGTTTGATTATGACAATTTTCGATCCTAATAATGTAGGCATTGCAAGGCAAGACAGGCTGCAGTTGTGAAGGACAAAAGGGAGAAGCAGCAAAAGGTGATATCCTTTGATGCTTGTTTTTAAAGTTTCCGAATTCCTTTCTCGGTATGTCTGACCCTGTTGTTGCAACAGGATAAACGCCTAATCTTGACAATGGACGACCTCTCCAAGTCATTGCGTGAGGTAGGCATTCCTGTGACTTGTTCAGATGTTTTAAAAAAAATTGGTCATGCCTTTTTGTTTTTCGTCTTCAACAGCTAAAGAGTATTAATTTCTCTCATCATTTTCGATTGATATCCAGAATTATTTGATTTTGTGTTCTTTGAATGAGCAGTATGGAGTGAATGTGAAGCAGCAGGAGTATTTTGCGGATAGCCCTTCAACAGGAATGGACCCTGCTACTAGAGATGAATAGTTGGAGTTAGAATTATGTTATTACTTTGTTGATGCTGCTGGAAACCTCCTTTATGGCCCTTTATTACTTGATTGCTCAGCTTAATAGACTCGATTAACATTTACATTGCTGTGGCTAATAATATTTCCAGTCAATGTGTATGTGAAAATTACATTTTTTTTCCCGTTAATTGGTGGTCTAAAGAGAAGCTTTTGTTACCTCATTCCCGAAAATAAGTGACATTCAACTATACAATCTATATTAATGAAATGCTAATGGCTTAGATGAAGATGATATATTGACAAAACTTTCCTAACATGCTGCCATTTTTCTGTACATATCGCAATAATTTACAGAGGTGTCTCCATCAAGGCAAATATTGCTCGAGACACTCTTTCAGTTTTTGGAAAGTTACAGGCTTTGAAACAAACGAGTCCATGCCGTTTGCAAAACACTCTTCAGCACTCTCCGACAATGCATTTGCAGTCATCTGCATTTATGCATAACATATTTTTATCAGTGTGCATAACATGAAGACTATCGAGGCAGTTAAAGTGATGAACTCACCGCAATTATGGGCATATGCTTTGGAGGTGTACAATCTGGTTGTAATGAATCAGAAGATGGCGAAGGTCTCTCTATCCCAGCCTTTGCTGCTGCATCCCAATTACCAGTTTCCTCAAAGGAACGAATCAATCTTGTAGCTTGAAGGCCATCCATGACCGGCATGCAAACATCCTGCAAGATAGAGTTCGTAAATGGTTGCTAATAAGCTCTTAAAGTCAATAATGCAGCTTTCAGAACTAGAATGCAGCCGTGATATCTTTCAGACCGTAAAACTTGAGCAGATTTAAACCTTATAGAAAGCAACTCTAATATGCAGTAGGGAAGGAAAGAGAGGTAGGAATTCAAAGATCCTGAAGGAAGTACCATTAGGACAAGATCATAACTACGGCACTGAACGGCACGGACAGCTTGGGCACCATTGTTCACAACATCTATTGTGTGGCCTAACTGCTTCATCATTGACTGCGTCACCAATACATTAATTTTATTATCTTCCACCAAGAGGATCTTAGGCTTTGAGATAGAATTTGATACTTCTTGGCTGATGTTTAATGTGGACTGAGAACCGCTGTCAGATCTCCCCTGCCTCTCAGCTGGTAGCTGAGGCTCACTTATCTTCACTTTCACATCCACCTCTCTGCTTGTCTCTGAGCAAGTTGACACATCTATGGTAGAAACTTTGTTCTCTGCGTTTACATCATTGTGATGACGCCTGCCTCTGCAAATTGCACTTTCACTATCGTGGTCTGGGCTGTGACTAAATGAACATTCAGGCTCAGATGATATCTCTAAAGCTTCAGCCACAGAACAAGCATCCTCAACTAAATCCATCTCCTTTGCTTGACCATTACTCGTGGGAAATGAACAATAATTCTCTGAGAACCCATTAATTTTATGTGAATTTACATGGCCAATATTATGTGCTAATAATTTTTGGGTTCTGCTAGATCCATTAGAAGAAAATAGAGAACCCAAAGTAAGTGGCTGGAATTGGAAAAAGCCATTCGTTGCATCATCATCTGAGTCACCATGATCATCCATATCTGAGAGGTCATCCGGGTCATCAGAGTCATCAGAATGATCACATGATAGAGAACCTTGTAAGGTAGGATAAACGTAAATGTAGAACCACAATGCACTCGGCTAGACACTGTAAGACGGCCACCATTAACTCAACCTGCAGAGAAGGCATGGAATGTTAGGACTTAGGTTTTGTACCGGTAAGAGTATCAATCAAATCTCTGCAAATATCAACAACTTAAATATTTCAAGTAAAAGAAAATGTGCATAGATAAATAGAATTACAAAATTTCCAGCTTTCATGATCAGGATTTACTATTGTTGATAGTAATGACCTGTAAGTAAATACTTCAGATATATTGGCATGTGCAAACCAACAGTGTCTTAAAAAGGAACTAGAAGGTGCTGAAGACTCTGAAACAATCTGTTTATATTCTAATATCAAATTATACGCTTTTCTTAACTGCAAAACTAGGATAGTTAGTTAAACTAGACCTACTGAGATTTACATCATAATTATCTGATCTGCTAAACTGGTTCTTTAAGCAGAAGCAAGAAGAGGAAGGCAACTGTATCAATTGTGGTAAAAAAACATTATTGTGATGGAAGGAAGAATTCACCAGCTGTTTACATATTGCGAGGCCCAGTCTGTCCCACCATACTTTCGGGCATGATCGGCACTGACTTGCATGTACTTCTTAAAAAGTGTGGGCAAAGCATTTTCTGTCACAGAGACAGGAGAATGTATCAAGTTCTAACAAAACCTCTGATTTTTTGCGATAATGTAAATGATTAAAGATGAGCAAACTCATGTACCAGGTATTCCAATCCCAGTATCATATACATCACAGCGAATCCAAACTGTTGTTTCAGGTAACTCTGGTTGCTCCTCAGTTACATCTATTTTTCCATTCATTACTGGAGTACCGGGTTCACTTTGAGAACGTTTTTGGCAGAACCTTCGTGTTTCTTACCATGAAATCCTCTCTGATCACCGCTAGTTTGAGACGTTGATGTACATGTCTCTTCTTTTGGTACATTAGTTGTGGTTTGATTAGCAGTTGATCCATCAGACCCGTGCTGAGATCCTTCTTTTGCAAAAGGGGGCTCTGGTACTACATAAAGTTTTACTCCTACCTTCCCTTCATGTGTAACTTGATGGCATTGCTGAAGAAAAGAAAGGTTGTTCACATAACATGCAAGAAATTAAAGTAATGAGAAGTAATAATCAGAAAGATCTTCTCAGCATAATTGTTAGAATCCTCTTTTCAAATAACAAAAGAACTAAGCACATGCCATTTAATTCTCTAAAAAATCAGCTACAAAAGATGTTTTCATGATAGTCTATAGGAAACCTGAAACATAAATCACGACTTCTCATAGTTCAATACCTGATTAAGTTGGTGAGAATTTGTCGAATTCTTAGCACATCTCCTATGACCTGAAATCAATATATAAAAGCTCCACAAAATGGGGGAGGATGAAAAAAGGAACTTTAATTTTTAAATTAAAAACTTGAAGGAAATGTGTCATATGACTCTCACCTCAATAGGAACATCATCTGCCACATTTCCTTCCAAGGTAAGAATCTTTGCAATGATGCTGCAGCTGTCTGGAGAACATGCTTGACAACCTCTCTTGGTCGGAATTTTGTAGCCTCCAACTTCATGACACCTAAAGAAATAGCGAAAGAAGATACATTTAGAAATCCCAATATATGAGAATAAAAACCTGCCATGATTGAGAGCATCGAATTTTGAGACAAAAAAGCATGATGTGATTGTGAATAAGAAATAGAACTTTCTAAACATGCACTACAAAGATCACATTTTAAGGCCAGATCTCTCAACCTTGTTGCTATATATAACTACTACACTGTTCAAGTTCTGATTCTTATGTAATAGTAGTATTTTATCATTCTCAACAGTGGTGCTGACCAAAATAATGAGATCTAAGAAATTAATATACACAGTTGAAAATTGAAAAATAACAGGTTTGAGCTTTTCATGCAATTTTGGAGTAAAATCCAGACCTGATTCAACCTTGGAAAGATCAAGGATGTCATTTATAAGTTGAAGGACCAAATCTCCTGAAGATAGCATGACATTTAACAATTGTCTTTGCTCTCGGTCAAGTTTCGTTGTGGCCAAGATCTCTGCCATGCTAACAACCCCAGATAGAGGAGATCTTATCTCATGAGACATGGTTGCCAGCATCTGTTTGCACGCATTGTCTCCTCTAGAGAAAGTGTAAAAAGAAGGCAAAGAAGAGTTAATTCAGCGCTTTAAAAAGTATAGCAAAAGAGAAATTCACAAATATTCAGTTGTCACTGAGTTGATGAACCTGTTATGTGTATGGTTCTGTTGAGTTCTGTTTCCTTTGCCTTTTGTACCGCAATCTCCTCTCGTATCTTTATCATCCTTTCCCTTTTCCGTACCTATACAATCAGAAACATAAATATGCATTTTTCTCCATTTCAATTAGTAGCTTAAACAACCAATATGAACAAACAGAATGTACTGATCTGTTATATCCATGCCCATGTAATTTATACAATAGTCTCCCCTGCCTTGTAAAACAGGTTCCACATATATCAAAATGTCTTCGACCCAAATAGTTCTGTCTCAAATGTGATTTCTCTTTTTGCAGGCAATCCTTTATCCATCACTTCTTTTTTAAATCCTGAGACTCCTTAACACCAGATCCAGTAAAATTTCCACATCTGTTTTTCCTAAAATGTCCTGAAATGAGAACAAGTTATAGTTCTTATGCCACTCACTGTGAATAAAAGGGACTGCAGAAGTGAGGAAGTTACAATCAAAAACTATATTAGGACCAATCGTGCTCACAACCAATACTTCAGCAAAAGATTATCAAACCTTGAATAAGAACTTCTGGTGCAATAATTACTCTCTTGTAAACTTGGAAAATGGTTATAAATAAAGCGGTACCGCAGCTCTTTATCCTGGAAGTCGACCAACAGGAAGTTTCATTAGTTGAAAGATTATACTATGTCTCTTCATACTTCAGCTAATTTTGGAAGTTGTACTCGTTGGATATCTAGTTATAGGCAAAAGATTCGAGTAGTAGCTCAAATCAGCATATGAGGATCTTAGCATAAATGATTAGTTGATGATATTATTGCTGAAAGATAACTAATTAAACTTTTAAATTGACATACTCAAAGTTCAAAGCAATGATAAAATGTCCATGGAATAAAGTTTAATGTGAGGCAGCTTCTTATATCAGTAATTTCTCTTATTACTGATGGCCGAACACAACCGGTGAGTTTGAAGTACAAATGTAAGAAGTTATCTGCTCTTTTAAGAATTTGGGGACAACTCTTCCACTGGTGAGGACTGTTTTTCCAGATTTTTATGTTTCCGTCAACTTTCCTTAAGTAGGTGCTCTCTCTGCATGCTTGCTTCCAACATTTTCTCCAAGTGCGCGGGCTCGCTGTTTCCAGTATATGACAGTATCTACTCAGCATCAATTTCAACTCTTTTACTTGGACCACACATTTTTTTCCTCCGAGGACTTCTTGCCAAATATCATAAATGCCATCCAGTATGGAAATCGAGCGTTTATTCCTCCATACCTTTCCTCTCGAACGATGTTCCTCCATATCTCTAATTTCTTGAGCTCAGATTCCTGCCTTTGCTGCTTAGATTGTCAAGTTCTTCTCTAAGAAGACGAACAGCATTCGCTTGTTATATTCCAGTGTTTTACAGGTATGCTAACTGAGACGAGCCCTTGTCGTATAATTAGTTAGCTCTATAGATGTTGGAAATCAATATAGTTGGCTCCCCCACAATTGTTACCTCTCCAACATATCTTGTCACCTCTTGGCTTTTCTACATTAAACTGCTTCCAGTTCATGCTCAATTCTTCAGGCCACATTGAAAAGGACTTCGTGTCATGTTTCAGTTGGGTCGGTTCCATCTCACAAATCATGGAAATCACTTACTACAACCTGTTTGAACTGTTGAAACACAAATGTCATCAATCGATCACCAATCTATGCTTCTGTATGGCCTATAAAGATCTTTAATCAGAACAGATCTGCAGAGAATGTTAATTTAGAATGTCATGTATCCATGCAAGGTTAAATTAAGAATATACGTAACGAGCTTTTATCCTTCAGAATAAACCAATTGATTCTAAGATTCTCCAGCCTTATACTTATTTCAATCAAATTTATTTGAAAGCGAATTACAAGAAAACGATGTGCAGTTCTTGGAAAGAAATTGTAGAAAACCATGCAAACAAGAGAGAAATAATAGATTGTTGACTGGTGCGGAAAAACAGCAATTGGAGACGAAATAAACAGTAGAAATTCTTTATTCGACGGAAGTCATATAAATTCAAAATTTGATAGAATTTTACATATAAAAAGATGAAAAGAAAGCTTTTAATTTTCAGGAGAAAGGAATCAAAAGATCAAAGTATGTTGAGGAGCAAAGTAATTTGGCTAAAGTTTTGATCACTGATCGTTAGCAACAGCTGAATTATATCACATTCGAAACCAAGTAAAAGGAAAGCGAATTTAATAAGAATTCAAGAAATGAAGCTGGAAAAGAGTTAGATTCATCAAACAGAACAACCGAAAACAGCGCCAACAATAAATATGATAATTTACCCAGTGAACCAATTACTACGCGTTTTTCCTTTTTTTTCTTAAATAAAACAAATTAGGCAATCAATTAAGATTAGGCAATACAAACAAACCACATAGTAAGCTAACCTTGAGATTGAATGACATCCAATCCTGAAAGAACAAGCTTGATGGAGAAGAAGAACAAGTAAAAGGCTGACGGAAACATCCAAACCAATGATTTTTCACTGTAGATTAGGAACAGCTTTTCTGTTCAGATATTCATCAACAGCCTTCAAATGCTAATGAATACTCTTTTTAATGCAAAAATAAAAAATAAGGGAAAGAAGAAAGGCTGAAGAGGCAATTAGAGAGGAGAGAGAAAACGAGTGAGAAGAGAGAGAGGAAGCATGTGATGAAAAGAAAAACCAAAAAAATATGTAGAGGCATTATGGGATGAAGGGGAATGGTAAGGGAGGGGGGGGATATTTTTAAATAGGAGCCTTGGCTCGCTGTTTTTCCCCCCGCCCGTTTTACTATGCTAGGTAAACGTATGGAACGGCGGTGATGCCGCGCAAGGTGATACAATATACGATGTTTAGCTTTTTATTTTAAAATATTACCATTTATAAAAAATTATTATTTTTAATTAAAAGAAAAACTAAAAGAATTAGTAAAAGAAAAAAAATTAAATTAAAATAAATTAAAGAATATTAATTTTATTGAATATAATAAATTATACTTGTCTTAAGTTTTCAATAAGTTACAAAATTAATAAATAAAGAATAAGAATCTATAAATTCTTAAAGGTACAAAGAATAAAGTAAGGGGATTTTGAAGGTATGGTGACAATAGATCACCTCTCCTTAAAATGTCCACAGTAAAAAATGTGTTTTTATAAAATTTTATAAGAACAAAATTGGTGGGATAAAAACTAACGAAAGGAAAAAAAATTCATGTATAAATAATTGCGACAAAACATGATTAAACAAAAACAATCGTGCATTAAACTCTCTCTAGTGACACATAAATACATTGAGTTAAGTGGTGCATTCCAATATTGTATATAGTCTTTCAATGTTGTAGTTGGCGATGTTTACATGTGACATTATCACTTTAAACGACTATGTTGAACTTTATATCATTTTTTTTCAAAATCACGATGGTGAAGAAAAATTTGATGAAATACGTTTCGATTTGTCATCTTGAGTGGCCTAACCATCGTTGCTTAAATTTTTATATAAGATTAACAATTTTTTCGATATAGGCTAACAACTTTAGCCAAATAATTCTCTCAATTTCTCAAGCCGTATTGTAATGTATC